>NW_015506843.1:235255-237193 GCF_001515645.1 Sinocyclocheilus grahami | reverse complement strand
CATTGGCTCTGGCTTCGGCCAATTGTTATTGACTTACATTTCAAAATAAAACTTCATAAATTAAACATTGTTTCTAGTTCATCTAAAATAAAAACTGCTATATAAATAAATATTCTCCGTGAGAGCAGAGCCCAAAGCTCGTGGCCAGTGGTGTTCGGACTAGAGTTTGAACCTCTGCTTAATAAACGGGAATCACCTACGAGCTCTCCCACGAGCCATCAGCGCAGCGCAGGGGAAAGATTTTACTCTATCGCTTTGTTCCAAGCAACGGGGGCATCCCAGGGCATGAAATTTGCAGGGTAGGAGGGGGTAGTGACGCTGGGTGTAACTAAAAATGTGCCATTGTCTGGTTGGGGAGTTACGGAGCGATCTCATATCGCATAATCTTATTAACTGTTTATCTCCTGAACTGCAACTTTCTTTACCACGCTATTCAGCACCAATCCCGCTGTGCAGTCAATTTCACTGGTTAAGGCTAGGGTTAGGTGTGGGGTAGGTTTAGAGGTGTATTTTTTGTAGCATAGTGTAGGAAATCAACACTTTAATTGACACAACCAATAAAAACTTTAGAATCAGCTGTGGGGCGGAGTTTGCACTGAAGTGGATAGGGGGGAAAATTGTGCATGAGTGACATGTGCCTGTCTGTCAATGGGAGGAAGCCACACCCTATTTTGGAGCTCCCACCCCGTTTTGGAGTTCCCGCCCCCATTTGGAGATCTCCAGGCTGCAGTTATACCCTTCTCCAAAATGGTGCTTGAGGACGTGGATCAAAACGGTAAAATCAAAGACGGTAAAACCCTGTCAGTTCGCTATAATACACAGTTTAATCTTGACTTTCAGTGTTTATTACTGTGTGTTCATTGGCGTGATGGTTTAGCCATAATAGTTTAACTTCATCAGTGGGTGAAAAACATGAGCAAATTGAACAAAATCTTAAATTTGTTCTTAACTGTATAATCTGTATAAGTATGGAGTTGGTTTGCTTTTTTCTGAACTGGTGTAATAAATTTGAATTATTTATTAGGCTAGCTGTTGCCTGTGTTGTTACTGTTGTCATATTGTGTGTGATTTTAATTTTAAAACCCATTTTGGGTTCATTTAACCCAGCAGTAGGCCTATAGTAAATTTCAAACAATATTTGAAATTAAATAAAACAGTCTACCATGTTGATTGATATATTACCTGATATATATATAATGTTTGTATGTATGACCTACTGTATAAACAATCGTTTCAGAGCAATTTGTTGTAGCCACTTACCCTGAAACTACATGGAACAAGGGAGAACAAGCACCACTTTAAATTACAGCTTGCAAATGTTTTATTTACTCTGTAAACATCAACATCAGCCATATCACCCTGCAGCCCAAGACTGGTCTCCCACTGAAGCTAAGCAGGGTTGAGCTGGTCAGTACCTGGACGGGAGACCTCCTGGGAAAATTAGGTTGCTGTTGGAAGAGGTGTTAGTGAGGCCAGCAGGGTGGTCATTAAAAATCCCATGGCACTTCTCGTAAAGAGTAGGGGTGTAAACCTGGTGTCCTGGACAGATTGCCGCCACTGGCCCTTGTCTATCATGGCCTCCTAATAATCCCCAACCACTGAATTGGCTCTATCTCCCTCTCCACCTGTAGCTGGTGTGTGGTGAGCGCACTGGCGCCTTTGTCTTGTGTCTGCCGTCGCATCATCCAAGTAGATGCTGCACACTGGTGGTGGTTGAGGAGAGAGCCCCCCCACATGATTGTAAAGTGCTTTGGGTGTACAGAAATACACAATAAATGCGTCATTCATTCATTCAACTACATGGAACAAGGAGGTAACAAGCACCCCTTTAATTTACAGCCCACAAATGATGTATTTACCCTGTAACTACATGGAACAAGGGAGGAACAAGTTGGACTTAAACACAGAACAATTGTATATTTGCACAGTAATTACAGA
>NW_015506843.1:231344-235236 GCF_001515645.1 Sinocyclocheilus grahami | reverse complement strand
AGCACCACTTTAATTTACAGCCCGCAAATGTTGTATTTACCTTTTAACTACATGGAAAAAGGGGGGATCAAAGCACCACTTTAATTTATAGCCTGCAAATGTTGTATTTACCCTGTAACTGCATGGAACAAGGGGGGAACAAAGCACCACTTTAATTTACAGCCCGCAAATGTTGTATTTACCCTGTAACTACATGGAACAATGGGGGAACAAAGCACCACTTTAATTTGCAGCCCGCAAATGTTGTATTTACCCTGTAACTACATGGAACAAGGGAGGAACAAGTTGGACTTAAACACAGAACAATTGTATATTTGCACAGTAATTACAGAGAAATATTGCACTAATTTTGATTTAATTGTTCGATGGCCAAATTAAACCCTCCACTTTTTTTTGTTTTGTTTTGTTTTTGCTATAAAAACACCACAGTATACATCCACTGAAATACAAATGTTGTACACAGTAATTTCCCGAGTGTTAAATTAACACTGCTCGGAGCATATATGGTCCCACTCTAAAAGAGTGTTAAAGTAACACTGAAGCAGTGTTAAAGTTAATGAGATAATTCTGAGATTAATTAAGTGCTGATTGATTTCTGCTTGTTAACAGCAGCTGTTCATCACTAATGCTCAATCAGCACTTAATTAATCACATAATCATCTAATTAACTTTAACCCTTCAGTGTTACTTTAACACTCTTTTAGAGTGGGACCATATATGCTCCAAGCAGTGTTAATTTAACACTCGGGAATTTACTGTGTACTGTTGAACTTGACAGTATTTTCTCTCCTGTTATTTCATAAGGAGCTTCAAAGAAAACAAAGAAAGCCAGAGTCTTGTGCCCTGTGTTTATCGGTATCCCAATGTTCATTGGGTAAAAGAGAAACTAAAAATGTAAAAACCCACATGTAGAGTGGAATGATGGCACTTGGGCGGACCGCTCCTGTTTGCCAGATCTGGGCCAAAAGCAGGCCGTAGCAATGCCACATGTCAGCCAAGAGCAAATAAATAAACCACGCTGGACCTATTCTGAGTCACAAAATCTTCATATATCATTTATAGAGTCCTCTCAGTTTGTCTAAGATAACAAGCAAAATCACTGAAGAAAAAAACAGAACAGAAAAAAAAAGAGACAAACAAAAACTCAAGAACTACAACTGACTGCAACCACAGATGAAATCAACTGAAATAAAAGGCATTAAATCTCTGAAGATCTCAGCAGAGGAGGATTAAACATCTCCACAAATAGCATTACCAGCTTCACTTATTACTAACCAGACTGGCTTTCTGCCAGATGTCTACAGAAGTTGTTATTGCGAATTAACAGGGGTTTAAATCTACCGTTTGTCTCATTTGAAGTCATCATACTGGTGATTAGTGTTTCAATTAGTTGGGCTCTTAACTCTTATTACAAATAGTTTGTTTTTGCTGGCTGCTGTGATGGTGTATGTATCAAACACTTTTACAGTAGCAAATAAAGACTAAATTAGATCAGGTGATGATAGTTGTCTATTGATGGTTCCACAAGCATAATGAAATAGCCTGAATCACTAATATAATATAACTCTAACAGTAGCGTTGTGCCAGTAATATGTTTGCTGTATAAAACTACACCATAGATATTCATATGCTAATTGCTGATATCTTGTGAAACCAAAATCATGAAACCAATAGCAAACTTAGCATGGACTACAAATATGTTTGTTAAACACAAGATCACAGCAGCCAAATATATAAAATAATAATTAATAAGAGTTAAGAGCCCAACTAATTGAAAAACTAATCACCATTATGGTGACATCAAATAAAACACGCATTAGATTTAAACCCCTGTTAATAGTAAGAATAAAATAAAATACTAAGACAGTTCAGCTGCATAATTTATTCATGTCTGCTAAGCTTTATGTTTACCTCACAAACAGAACACGAGCGTGGCTAGAGCCAGCGGAGGAGATCTTTCATTCCGAGTAAGTAATGTTTCGTATTTGCATTAGATAATGTGTTGTTGTGACATAAACTTGAACGCATTTACTAGTTGGACTTTTCCCAAACTATAATTCCAGACTAAATGTGTGAAATCGAGTGCAACATTTTGAAATATATAGCATGAGGATGGTTTTATGTTCTATAAACAATATATAAAAGTATTGTTTAGATGATATAAAAGTCATGTCTAAGAATGTTTAGACCAATCATTACTGTGAAATACTCTGTCTGCAAATATCTGTTTAAACGTGCTTAACAATAATAATTTAGTTTCTCAGATATAGAATGTCATTTTTGTACTGTATGATAATACATAAAAAGCATGTGTGCATTTGTGATATAAAATCACGTGGGCAATATTAGTGATTGCTAATGTAATAATATAGTTGCTCCTGATAGGCCTATCAACTGTCACGGGTATGTTCCCATTTAGTTACGGTTTTCCTTATTTGGTCCTTCCTGTTCCTGTCCTCCGTATATGAATTTGGTTCCAGCTGTGTTTGTTTAATTAGTTAATTTACTCCCAGGTGTGTCCCATTGGTGTCTGTATTTATAGTTAATCCCGTTCTGAGTTTCTTGGTCCTGAATTGTTTGTCCCCTCCTTGTGCTACGTGTGATTCCCTGAAGAGAATATTAAACCCCTTTGTTTTGTACTCCTGGTCTCCGCTGGTTCCGTCCAGCTCTCCATCATCTCATGAGTCCCACGGAGGGCTCCTGATCCCCAGTTCAGCCCAGTAAGGGCTCCTGTTCCCGAGTTAAGCCTAGGGAGGGGAGGGCTCCTGATTCCCCGTTAAGCCCACGGAGGGCTCCTGATCCCAAGTTAAGTCCAGGAAGGGCTCCTGTTCCCGAGTTAAGCCCAGGAAGGGCTCCTGTTCCCGAGTTAAGCCCAGGGAGGGCTCCAGATTCCCAGTTTAGCCCAGGGAGGGCTCCAGATTCCCAGTTTAGCCCAGGGAGGGCTCCTGTTCCCCAGTTAAGCCCAGGGAGGGCTTCAGATCCCTTTAACTTTAACACTGCTTCAGTGTTACTTTTTTAACACTCTGAATGTGGATTATATAAACACTGTGAGTGTTAATTTAACACTGGGGGTTTTACTGTGAAGAGTTTCTGTTTGTCTGAGTTGTGTGAGGTTACCGTTGTGCTGAAGAGTAGAGCCTGTCCTTCAGTCCAGGTGAAGCCCAAGAAACACTGATAATGAGATTAATATTGTTTCGTATATGCCATATTATTGACTCCATATTGACTCCAGTATTTGCAGTCTAGTCATAGCCAATAAAGCATGCAGTTGCTGAGTAGTTACTGATAGAGTGAAAATCTTTCAGTTAGTTCTAAACGCACATGTATGTGTGCTGTGGTTAACAGCTGTTATCTGGAATAAATTTAATTTGGATATTTTAATGGTTGTGTGTCATTTAGTTATTTTTGATATAAGAAGTAACTTTGACTCAAATTAACTATGTTCAAAATGTTACTTTATAAACTTAATTGGCAGTTGGCTAATTTTAAGGAAGTCCGTTTTTAAAAATGTAAAAAGTTTTCATGAGTTTTAATTTAGTCCATGGTATCTTTATAGTAAAATACTGTAAACTAGACTAAAGTAAATAACTGCACAATTAACAGTAAATTACTGACAACAGTGTTGCCAGTATTTTACCATTAATTTGCAGGGCAAGGCTTTAGTGTAGATGTTTGACCTACAGTAACTAACTGGCAACAGTGTTGCCAGTATATTACTGTAAAAATGCCTGGTAAGATCTAACAGTGTACTGAAACCAGTTTCGGAATGGTAATAATACAGAAGGAACACAAGAACAGAAACGTTAAAATACTGATTCTGCTCAGAGTGAACTGATTAAATTTTTTATTTATTTATTTATTTTTCGTATTTAAGCCCTGGCTTTCATCGCTC
>NW_015506843.1:229372-230826 GCF_001515645.1 Sinocyclocheilus grahami | reverse complement strand
ATGAAGCAGCTACCGATGCGATGCGATACGATTCACCCCCGTTACGATGCAGTGCGATCCGATTTTGATTCGATACAAATGTGATTCGACGCAATGAAGAAAATATTATCACTTTTAATGCCTCGAAGCCTGTTTCATTAAACAAGTTTACCAAATAAGCCAGGCTTACTTCAGTTAGTTTGACTCATTGTCAAATTATTTGGTTCCATAAAGCAAATTTAACATAGGCCTAGATCAAGCTAGTCACTGTGGCAACTTATGCTGGGAAACTAACCTGGTCTAAAGCAGGCTAACTGTCAGACTAAGATGAATTCCTTTAGCACTGACCAAAGGAACCTAATGATATTTCCATTCTCTAACATATTATTATTTGACTTCTTTTTTTTTTTACAGTTTCTAGCCATGCAGCTTTTCTCTCAGGTTTTATGACAGCTCTACCTTTTATAGTTTGCAGAACAGATGGCAGAACATTAGAACATTACAATCTAAAATGGCTCTTTAAAGCATTAAAATAACCAAATTAAAAGTTAAAATCACTGAATTAAAAATGAAAATAAATAATAAAGAAAATGACTATTTTAACTGATATAAGAAACACACATTTGAGCTTAGTAATTAGTACTGTACTAGCTTACATTTGATTTACATATTACAATAGTCCCTTCACAGTTACTGCTATCATACAAATGCACTTATATGTAGGTTTAAAATTCTACAAAAGACACATTTAATGTCCAACAACAATTTGTTTAGCAAAATGTATATTTTACCCAGAATTATTGCGCTGCTATTCGATTGCGCTCTGTCTGTTTAGTGCGAATATGTGCAGCAGCGCTTGTTGTCTTGACAGCTAAATGGATATGTTTGCGTGACTTTCTGACATTTACAGATGAAAAAATATACCTGTGACATATCAGTTATGCACTGAGGAAAACACGACGCCTCAAATGCATTAAACAGCACAGATATATTCGCTGTTTGCGATGGTGGATCGATTTGATCCATGATCCACATTAAGGGCTGCTTAAGAATAAGTGTGCACAAATTAGTGAGATTGTGTGAACTTAATTTGTCATTTATGGAATCGCTTTAACCCCGATTGATTTGTTAGATTATTTCAAATCAGGTTTTGGACTTTAATCCCAGTGTTTTTCCGACGTGTCATATTCACGCCGCAGCAGTGATGAGAGTGTGCGCTTGAGAAACAGTTTAGAGAGGAGAAATCAATCCACATAAAATATCGGTCACAGATTATTGGTCACTTTCTAAACAATAAAAGTATAGCAGATCCACTAGTAATTATATATAAATAAATCGTTTTTTACCGATGCAAATATGTTAGAAACGATGCATCGCGATCTAACTTGTAGCCGATGCACACTATTTAAACCGATGCATCACATCGTTCGCTTTTTATGCCGATGCACCGAGCGAATCGGGGAATCTTCCCATCC
>NW_015506843.1:228983-229362 GCF_001515645.1 Sinocyclocheilus grahami | reverse complement strand
TAACACATTGTTCCCTTATACCTACACGTACGTTATTTATAGGTACACTATAATTACAGAAACGTACATTGTAAATTCAGTATACTCTACTTGCGTAGTTCTTTGCGGGTTGTAATCTAAAGCGTTACCTTTTCATTTTATAAAGCTCTAAAAACCTTAATAACTGATGTTTTAATGTACTTCCTGCTAATATGGAAAAAAATAAAGGGGCTCAATTAAATGTGCACTTTAACATGATTCGTGCAAATTGTCACATGACCACAGCAGTTTACTTCCTGTTTGCACCTTGAGAAGATGATTGCTGCATCAAAGCTCCAAAACGAAAGGCTAGTACAGTATGTTAACATAAAGATATGACAAAGATTTTTGGTACACATTA
>NW_015506843.1:228672-228973 GCF_001515645.1 Sinocyclocheilus grahami | reverse complement strand
TGAGAAGTTGCTGGTGTGACTCAGCTGAGATAGACGAATAAGCTTTCATAAGGTAAATAAACTCGTGAATTATAAATCATAGCAGAAACTTATTAACTCATTTCACTAGATGTTCAGTAATCTCCATTATGTTTTCTTTAATAATAGAATGGTTAAAAATACCTAGGCCTGTAATAACATACCATTTATAAAAAAGTATATTTTCTTTCTAAATCATTCCCAAGCATAAAATTGTTGTTTAGGTCATATATACCACGTAATATTAGAATAGGTTTCAAAATACTTACAGTATAAATGATTT
>NW_015506843.1:226485-227622 GCF_001515645.1 Sinocyclocheilus grahami | reverse complement strand
TCTCTCTCTTTGTGTTTAAATGAAATAGTAGTTCAAAATGTTTGTGTCTTATCATGCTTTTAAAATCCTTCATATATGGTTATGAAACTGCTGGATCCTATACTGTATAATCATAGAGCTTTTATAATTAAAAACTTTAGATTAATAACACCTCACAAAGACTGCATACTGAGCAGCGATTCAAAACCTCCTGCTCTGAACTTCAGCTGGTTTATGGAGAATAGTTGAATTTTTGGACTGATAGTGGTTAATAAAGTCAAATAATATTGAAGCCTGCCAGAGAGTCAGACAGTTAGCCTTCCCTCGACCAGGTTAGTTTCCCATTCTCTTTATGGAACAAAATCCAGTTGAACAGGCCGCAGCTAGGAGAAACATATGAGAGAAACATGTTGACTTCATTAGCAATGATGACAGGTCTTGGGTGAATGTGTTCACGTAGATAGTGACAGGAAGTCATCTGCCAGACATCTAAGAAGATGACTCCATCAATGTCTCTGAACATCTCCCGCATCACTGTGTCCAACTGCAGCATGAGCCAATCACTTTGAAAAATATTCTGTAAAAACACAGATCAGAATCAGAACTTTATTGCCAACCCAGATAGCAACATATTGTCGGCCCAGATCCGGCTCACATCTGGCACAAGTGGAATGATGATCTGGCCCACATGTAGCGTGGAATGATGGCATTTGGGCGGACCGCTCCTGTTTGCCACAAGCAGGCCATAGCATTGCCACATGTCAGGCAAGAGCAAAGAAATAAACCACAAAATATGTGTATATTACATATGGAGTCAACTCGACCTTAATAAGCCCATTATCAAGCATAATCACTGAAGGAAAGAAGAGAACAGAAAAAAATAGAAACACAACAACAACAACTGACTTCAGCCACAGCCTTAGAAATAATCAACTGAAGATAAAATACATTAAATCTCTGAAGATATCAGTAGAGGATTAAACAACACAAACAGCATTACCAGCTTTACTTATTATTAATCAGAGTGACTTTATTTCTGTTAGAGGTATATTATGGTAATTAGTGTTTAGTTAATAGGTTAAAGTATCAGTTTAGATGTTAATATTTATTCATCATACACAGTAAATTCCCGAGTGTTAAATTAACACTGCTCGGAGC
>NW_015506843.1:225233-226210 GCF_001515645.1 Sinocyclocheilus grahami | reverse complement strand
AAGACATTAAATCTCTCAAGAACTCAGCAGAAGATGATTGAACAACTCCACAAACAGCATCACCAACTTCACACATTACTAACCAGTTAGACTTTATTTCTGGAGTATCTAAAACAGAAGTTCTTTATTGAGAATTAAGGTTTAGATTTTTTTCTTCAACTTACCGTTTTTGTGAATAGTGGTTGCTTTAGTTGCCTCTTGACCCTTGACTTCTCAAACTTAAGTTTTTTTTGATTGGCACTATTGTGTATCTGAAGCATTTATGTGATGATGAGGAACTTAAGATAAAATCATGGCATGTGTCTGATTGCAATTTATCTATAACTGAAGTGCTTTCATATAACGATGTGTGAAAAATTTCAAAAATATCTATTTTAAATATGGTTCTTAAAGAGGCACTCATAGACAAGAAGAATCAGCATGTGAATTTCAGCAATGGTGACAAAATATTCAGATAATTTTAAGTGATTTTAGAACAAGGCAGTAAAAAGTCATAAAAAAATAAAAGCAAATAGTAAAAATAAAAGAAAATACTAGGACAATGCAGCTGCATAATTTATTCACGTCGCAATGCAGTTTTGATTGGTGCACCCAGAATGCAATGCAACATGAATCTGTCTGATGATCATCACCATTGTTGAGATTCATATGCTGACTCTTGATGGCTGTGTGTATAAACTGTACAGATGTTCCATACAGGTGTGCAAAGTGTTTAAAAGTTCTTCATATAATTTCATTTAAATGCAGTTATGATCAATAACATAAAGTATATTACTCACTACCACTGATGACAATTAGACCATTATCAATAAACAGGCAATATAATCTAAATACACTTTCGCTTGGCGTTTATCACCATGATTAATTTGTTTCCTAAACACAGTCTCAACTGTCAGAGAAAAAGTGCTGTCATTTATTCAAGGGTCAAGAGCACAACTAAAGCAAACACTTCTCTCCACAACGGTGACTTCAAATTG
>NW_015506843.1:180463-224834 GCF_001515645.1 Sinocyclocheilus grahami | reverse complement strand
GCCAAAAGCAGGCCGTAGCAATGCCACATGTCAGCCAAGAGCAAAGAAATAAACCACGCTGGACCTATTCTGAGTCACAAAATCTTCATATATCATTTATAGAGTCCTCTCAGTTTGTCTAAGATAACAAGCAAAATCACTGAAGAAAAAAACAGAACAGAAAAAAAAGAGACAAACAAAAACTCAAGAACTACAACTGACTGCAACCACAGATGAAATCAACTGAAATAAAAGGCATTAAATCTCTGAAGATATCAGCAGAGGAGGATTAAACATCTCCACAAATAGCATTACCAGCTTCACTTATTACTAACCAGACTGTCTTTCTGCCAGATGTCTACAGAAGTTGTTATTGCGAATTAACAGGGGTTTAAATCTACCGTTTGTCTCATTTGAAGTCATCATACCGGTGATTAGTGTTTCAATTAGTTGGGCTCTTAACTCTTATTACAAATAGTTTGTTTTTGCTGGCTGCTGTGATGGTGTATGTATCAAACACTTTTACAGTAGCAAATAAAGACTAAATTAGATCAGGTGATGATAGTTGTCTATTGATGGTTCCACAAGCATAATGAAATAGCCTGAATCACTAATATAATATAACTCTAACAGTAGCGTTGTGCCAGTAATATGTTTGCTGTATAAAACTACACCATAGATATTCATATGCTAATTGCTGATATCTTGTGAAACCAAAATCATGAAACCAATAGCAAACTTAGCATGGACTACAAATATGTTTGTTAAACACAAGATCACAGCAGCCAAATATATAAAATAATAATTAATAAGAGTTAAGAGCCCAACTAATTGAAAAACTAATCACCATTATGGTGACATCAAATAAAACACGCATTAGATTTAAACCCCTGTTAATAGTAAGAATAAAATAAAATACTAAGACAGTTCAGCTGCATAATTTATTCATGTCTGCATGCTGAGTTTTGATTGGTGCTCTCAGAATGCACTGCGACATGGAGCTTTATGTTGATAGTCACCATTGTTGAGATTCATATGCTGATTCTTGAAGTCTGTTTGATAATGTAGCTTAACACTTCTAAAGCAGAATAAGTTTCAAAAGTGTTTCAATATTTTTTAAAAGCTGTCAGATCTTAAACTTCATATATATCATAAGATCAATAACATAATTAACTAACACAACTATCAGAGGTTGTATTACAGTTTGAATCAGTCTTTTAAGCAACTGTATGCTGATTTTGTCTTTACTGAAGCATAGCCAACACCTGATCACATTTTCGCTTGGCTTTTTTGCCATAACAAACATGTCTAAGCAAACACACAGTTATGGCGACCAAAGCAATTCTACTGTTTTAACCGCCTGGGGTCGGCAAAGACGACGGTGGGAACACTTGCTTATTTTCCAGATGACAGAGAAAAGAACTTCAAATGCTCTGTTACTTTTGATTGGACACATAAAAGTAATACACCACTTGAATTTGTAAAGCGTCTACTTTTATTTGTGTATGCTCACCATATCAACAAAACTTTGTGCTTTTGTAAAATAAAGAAAACAAAGAGGGTGCGCTCTCATCTTCACTGTCTCCGCAAACTGCTTTTAGAAACACGTCACTAAAATGAACTGAAACTCAGTGAATATTTTACAAATAGACATGAGAAATATATCTATAGAAAGCTTGACATGTCTACACTTAAATGAACTAACTCTTACCAAAAACAAATATTCTCTGATAAAGTAATCCGAGTTTCTGTTTGTCTGAGTTGTGTGAGGTTACCATTGTGCTGAAGAGTAGAGCCTGTCCTTCAGTCCAGGTGAAGCCCAAGAAACACTGATAATGTGATTAATATTGTTTCGTTTAAATGCAGTTGTTGTGTAGTTACTGATACAGTGAAAGTCTTGCAGCTAGCACTAAACACACATGTATGTGTGCTGTGGTTAACAGCTGTTGTCTGGAATAAATTTAATTTGGATATTTTAATGGTTGTGTGTCATTGTTGTTTTTGATATAAGAAGTAATTTTGACTCAAATTAATTATGTTCAAAATGTTACTTTATAAACTTAATTGGCAGTTGGCTAATTTAAGGAAGTCCGTTTCTAAAAATGTAATTAGTTAACATGAGTTTTAATTTAGTCCATGGTATCTTTATAGTAAAATACTGTAAACTAGACTAAAGTAATTAACTGCACAATTAACAGTAAATTACTGACAACAGTGTTGCCAGTATTTTACCATTAATTTGCAGGGCAAGGCTTTAGTGTAGATGTTTGACCTACAGTAACTAACTGGCAACAGTGTTGCCAGTATATTACTGTAAAAATGCCTGGTAAGATCTAACAGTGTACTGAAACCAGTTTCGGAATGGTAATAATACAGAAGGAACACAAGAACAGAAACGTTAAAATACTGATTCTGCTCAGAGTGAACTGATAAAATTTTTTATTTATTTATTTTTCGTATTTAAGCCCTGGCTTTCATCGCTCGTAGTACATTCTCGCTATTTTACGTGGCACTATAACACCATCGTACATCTTGTCTGGGTGTTTAACTGCAGAATGTTAGTCTTTTAGGCTACAGTATTTGCAGTCTAGTCATAGCCAATAAAGCATCATGTTTTATAACATTTTGGCCAAATGAAAGGAAAACTGTCAATGATTTAAAGAAATTAAAGTTTTTTTTCAAGTCATATTAAAATGTTTGCTGCAATGTTAAAAAAATATGCTACTTTAAAATTGCGATTTTAGGAGGAAAAAAAAGATGTCACACATACGTTGCATTTTGCGTTTAGAAACCATTTTTAACACTATAAACAGCTATAGGCTATATTTCCCCACACTACTCAAATTGTCCAAAGTTAACAGTATTCAGGCTATATAAATGTCATGACAAAACTAATTCATTTAAAGTGAAACTGAAGTCCTCTCTCATTCTGCACAAATCCAAATGTTTCTATATTCACCACATATTGGATATACATACTTCACTCGCATTTTCGGCCTAAAACATCATTCACATATTACAGCACAGTGAGCCTGTGGTCACGCTCAGTGGTACAGATTTGAATGACACTGGCATATATATATATATATATATATATATATATATATATATATATATATATATATATATATATATATATATATATATTTGTGTGCACAGCACAACAATGCCCAATTGTAAGTCGTTTTGGATAAAAGCGTCGGCAAAATGACTAAATGTAAATGTAACAATGTTTTTAAAAGGGTCATAGGATGTTGCTAAAAAGAACATTATTTTGTGTATTTGTTGTAATGAAATGTGTTTATGTGGTTTAAGGTTAAAAGACACATTATTTTCCACATACTGTACATTATTGTTTCTCCTCTATGCCCCGCCTTTCTGAAACACGTCGATTTTTACAAAGCTCATTGGTCTGAAAAAGCGAGGTGTGCTCTGATTGGCCAGCTCTCCAGTGCGTTGTGATTGGCCGAATACCTCAAGCATGTGACGGAAATGTTACGCCCCTCACCATACTGTGATGCCCTATCCGGCCGGAGTGTAACGTAAAACCATGTCTGCATTTGTGATCGGAGAAATGTCAAACAACAAGTGCTGCTCTGCACTGCCCAAAAAAACTCGCGTTTGAATCGTCAGTGGCAAATCCTTTAAATATAAAAAATTTACTTACAGTCTGTGAGTCAGAACAGCCGGCATTGTAGGCTATTCTCCCAGGATCAGGAAACAGTCCGCCATTCAATCCGCTTTCACAACAAAACAGGGTCACACAACGCAGCCTTGAGTGAGCGGAGGCCGGAGGCCTAGAGTGAGCCGCAGCCTAGAGAATGCGGAGGCCGGCTTGATTGAGCAGAGGCGGCCGGCGGATTCGACGATGGAGCGTCCGGCGGGCTTGCGGCAACCACATGTGACGACCCCGGGCTGGACTCCGCTTCGTCCACGGTGAAAGCCGATCTGGTGATCGACAGCGCGAAGTTGATGTATTTTCTCAGCAACCAGCACGGATCAGCTCCAGGCATGACGAAGCGGATATCGTCCTCTTTTAGAAGACCAAACAAAGTAGTTTCGATTTCACAACGAAGCACACAGCATCTCTACGACAGGCGGCAGCAGCAACAATACTACAGTGAGAATAAAAGTTACGCCTTCTTTCTTTGCGTGAACATTTGGGAGGCGTTATGCAAATCTTCCCACATCGTGACGTAGACATGTGGGGGCGCGTTAGAACGAGGCGTTTTAGGTAGGTGTGGTTGACTCTTAACTTTTATAAAGAATATCTCTTTGGATTTGAGACTTTAGTCTTTGCAACTTTACAGATCTTCTTTATGCACCAACAGCTTGTAACACTCCAACGAGAAAGGAAAAATTTAAATAGCATCATATGACCCCTTTAACAAAATCTGAAAAAGTGATCCGTGATCACGAATGGTGATTAAAATAAAAGCGCATTCTTAATGGCCACATCAGTAATCAGATTTTTTTTTTACTAGTAACTAGTAAAGTAACGCATTACTTTCAAATGTACAACAAAATATCTTATTCACTAACACCTCTCCTGTCCCATGTTGAGAGAAATTGGACGTGAGGTGCAGATGCACTTCCTTCAACCTAAGGCTTATTAATTTTACTTTTGGTGTGAAATGTTGCCAAAAATAACCTTTGGGCTTTGTGTTATTAAAGACAATTAAGCAAGCTCAGCCCAGACGACAAAAGTAGAAGAAACTTAATGCATTATGTTTCATAAGAAGTAACTAAGTAATCCAATTAGTTACTTTTTAGTGGAGTAACACAATATTGTAATGCATTACTTTTGAAAGTAAGTTTCCCCAACACTGTAGACTTTCATGTACAACAAATACCATAACAAGTACCATACTGTATTTTCTTGTTGAAAACAAGGTAGGATTGGAAAGTGAGCAAAGGCACCTTTTGTCCAGCAGTGTTTCCAGACTTGATGATGACGGTGGTCTCTGGAGCGCGGCTCAGCAGTGCAACAACAGACTGGCGGATTTTGGCCACTTCATACACGTAAAATGTTATCGGGTGAAAAACCAGGTGAGCAAAGAATGTGAAGACAACGACTGCATGAGGCCCACCGGCTATTTCATCAATATCGTTGCTGATATAGTGCAGATCAGTAATAGGCATTTTACTAAATCGCAAAGGAACACCGTGTGGCCTCCAGTGAATAATGATGTTATATTTCAACTCCACAGCCATCAGTGGGCCACCTGAAGGAGGAGTGTGGAGGTCCATTCTCTTTATGCCTGATAAAGATACATGAAAATAATATTATAATCGTAGCTTTAGCAAGTCATACAGCTTTGAAAAAACAAGTGTGTTTTTAATTTTTGGGTGAACTATCCCTGCTAGTGATGGTGAAAGGAAGCTTTGCGAAACTCCAAGGCTTTCCCCTAAACTGTATGGTAAAATGATTCATTACTCAAAGCTTTTCAAGATGCTGCACACTAATGACTTCTTGTGGTGAAAGGTGGGAAAAGGTGCCTTGGCATCCCAGATGTTCCAGCCACTTTTGAACCGTTTCATGTAATAAATCAGTTTGTGCTATGAAAATCATATAAACAGTGTTGGGGGAGCTACTCTGAAATTGTAGCTTGACCAGCTACAAGCTACTCGTAAATTAAAGTAGTTAAGCTACATCCAAGTTACCCTTCTGAAAAAGTAGCTAGCTACACTACAAGTTACTATCAAAAAGTAGCTAGCTACATTGAAACTACTTTCATTTATTATTATTATTATTTTATTTATTTATTTTTACATTTAATATTACAAATAACTGAATAATTGTTAATGAAGAATTCCAGTAAAGTTAATACATTTCTAAGTAAAATATAATGAAATTGTAAGTAAGATATTTGGGGTTTAAAACAACATATTGTAATGCAATCATGATTTCAAAGAGTAGGGTGAATTCAGGTTGATTGGGACACTTTTTCCAAGTCATTTCAATGACAAAATGCCCCAATCCTTTGATTTTGTAAACTATCCGATACACAATAATAAAATATAGTTACATTATCTCAAACTGACTGTCAAAGTGCAAAACTGCTACAAACGTAACATCAATGCAAGAACAAAATGAATGTAACTTAAACTAGATATGGAGGAGTCGTAAAATAAGCAGGTTAAACTCACAGCACATGCAGTATTTACTGACTGTGAATGGAGCCTCTGAGACGTCAATCATCAGCTGCGCGCGTGAACACTGCACCCCACCGCAACCATCCATTGCCAAATGATAAGCACACTACTGTATCGCAATTTTTTCTGTTTGATTAGTGTTCAATACAAAACTGTGGGGGGACAGATTGTAGCCTATTATGACGGTTCATCATTGTAAAATAGACATTTGATAGTGTGCAATAAAGCAGGTAAATTAATCAGTTTAAAAAGGCTAAAAAAGCTGTATACCGCATTTTAATCTTTGTTTTGCATAAATTACAGTTGATTAATGTGAAATATCCAATCCTGTACATCCTTTGCAAAATCATCAGACGATCTCTTGTAGGTGGAAAGACTGTAAAGCAGCGAGATGCATAATATCAGAGCAGATGGCGGTAATGAACAAATTTAGTTTGTGATCTAGTCAGAATAAAGACGCTGCGCTGCTTCAATGCATTACAGGTTTGTGACTCGTCAGAATGCAAAACAGAATGTAGTTTTTGGTCACGCTACACCGCTACTTGCTAGAAAAAGTAGTTTGCTACTGGAAAAGCTACACTGTTTTAAAAGTAGCGGAGCTACCATCACGCTACTGAAAAATGTAGTTGCGTTAGTAGCGTCGCTACTTGTAGCTAGCTACTCCCCAACACTGCATTTACAGCAATAAAAAACAAAAATGTCATTGTACGTACACAAAGTATGAATAAATGAGTTTGTGAATAAATTAATAAAAAACTAAGCATGGCTCATGTAGGCATGTTCAAAATAAATGGTCAGTTGCTGTGCTTCTGAAGTGGGGATTGAAACAAACTGAACATGCACTAAACTATACATGACATTTTAGTTCGTATTATGATTTATTCTTTTCACAGAAGTGAATGACACTTCAAACCTGCACAATTGGTTTGTGTTATTTAAATTAGAATATGAAGCAGTCACGTGGTTGTGTGCGGAAAAAGAAGCTTCAGACGTCAGATCATGTGGTTATGGCAAAACGAATCAAGCTCTGACTCAGTGCTTCACTGTGAGATCTTTAGTTTTTTTGGTACAAGCTTCAAAACCTCTGTGCCGAACGTCATATCACTAGTAAGCTGGTGAAAAATGTGTGAGACTAAGTCTAGTAAATTAACCTTCATCCTTCCCTCACATTTTGTAACAAATCTTTTCCTGGCAGGTCAAAATGACTTGAAGGCCTATTTTTTTTTCTTAATATTTATGTAGGGTTTTATATGATAATGATATATGATATATGATTTTTTTTGTTGTTGTTATTTTTATTTTATTTTTATATGCCTGTGTGTGTGTGTATTTTTATTTACCTTGTTTTCCTTAATGCGTGTTATGATGTGTCTCTCTGTGTGTGTGTGTGTGTCTGTGCGTGCGTGCGTGCGTGCGTATGCCGAGGTATGTAAGTGTTTTTGTTTTGTTTTTTGCCTTGAGAATATTCTGTAGTCTCAGCCCTTTTGTTTGGACATAATTTTTGTTTCTGGATTGTGTCAGATTTTGTATTAAAAAAAAAAAAAATCAAATAGAAATGTTTTTTGACATTCGATTAATTCCTATGCCGGGTCAAATTGACCCAAGAGGGAAGGATTTGTTACTTTTTCACACCCACATAAAGTTCTCAAATCCACTCTTGTTTTTGTTTTTGTTTTTTTGTGATCCATGTTCAAGTGTGACAAAATTGAAATAAAAAAAATGGAATTGAATGTTTTTTTGACATTCCATTCATTCTTATGGTCGGGTCAAAATAACCAGTGAGGGAAGGATAGGAAAACATTCCAGGATTTTTCTCCATATAGTGGACTTCAATGGGGATCAATAGGTTGAAGGTTCAAATTGCAGTTTTAATGCAGCTTCAGCTGAGGAATGAGGGTCTTATCTAGCAAAACAATTGGTCATTTTCTCACGCATTACATAGTCACGTTGGAAAGGTCACACGTGATGTAGGCGGAAGTGTTTACAAAGCGAACGTGCAAAGAAAGTCAAACGCCCTTTACAAAAAAAGGTAAAACAACGATGTCGGACGATTTTGACGTTGGAAGAGAAAATGAGATGAGTAAATTATCAGAAAATTTTAAATCAGAAGTGAACTAATACTTTAAGTGGCCATATCCTTTGTGGGGCCTCTGTATGTCAGTACCTTGTTTAATAATATACATGCTATCAAGTCTTAAATTGAATATTGAAAGAGTCACACTTGCCTGGCACGTTTCTTTCTAAGAACTCGAACCACTGCCTTGTGGTGGAGTCTCCCATCAAATAGACAATCTTGTTTTTAAGACAGTTTCCCATTTGTGCAGGACTGAACTGTCGAGTGTGGCATACAAAAGACTTCCAGACATCGTTCAAATAAAATCCTGCAGGAACCGGTGTCGTCATGCCAGACCTGCATTTCTCCAATGTGCCTAAAGCAAAGAAACATTCAAAAAGAAAATAATGTTGTAGCTATATGAATTCTTTTGAAACTACATTTGATTTCAGATGATATCTGTCCTCTGATATGTGGTCCATGTATGTTTTGACCATTTCCTTTTTGGTAAAAAAAAAATAAAGAAACCCATACAGAAATGTAACATGACATATTGCCCTACTGTATACCGAGAATGATACTGCCATATATGTAATTTTCACATATATAAATTATCTAGGTAGATGAAGATATAAATGTACTAAACTGTATAACATATATAAAATACCCATAGTATAATTTGTATACATGTGTTAACAATATATGATGATTTTTTATGTGATATTATATGCAGCAACCATGTCAACAATATATATTTTATTTACATATGCAACATACATAGAAAAATCTGTATGTTAATGTGTGTGTATGTTTATGCCATTATGCTTCGAGCGACCCGAGTTTGAGTCCCGACTTGAGGATATATAACATATTTGTATGGCATAGATATATATGTTATTATATAAAATTGTTCCTGTTTGTGATCATTGTGTGTATTATGGCTTAAATGGGTCATGAACTGAGAAATCAAAATTCCCTTGATCTTTTGACATATAAGAGTTCATTGTATTCAAAAAACATTCCGTAAGTTTCAGAACTCAAAACTTTCTCGTTAGTCTAGAAAACAGCTTATATTTAAGCCAATCTGCCAAAATGACAGGTTGTGGAATGTGCCTCTCTATTGGTGCTTTTCCACTGCATGGATACGGCACGGTGCGGTTCGGTTCGGTACGGCTCACTTTTGGGGGGTTTTCCACTGGGTACAGTACCTGGTACCTGGCACTTTTTTCAGTACCACCTCGGCTGAGGTTCCAAGCGAGATGTACTGTTACCAAAATGTAACATGGAAACACTACCGTTCCCTGATTGGCGGGAGAGAATTGTCACTACCTGTGTCATTGAACTTGCGACATGGGACACCAAGGGTGCGTTTCCCAAAAGCATCATTAGCTAACTATGGT
Source organism: Sinocyclocheilus grahami (assembly GCF_001515645.1). Lineage (NCBI taxonomy): Eukaryota > Metazoa > Chordata > Actinopteri > Cypriniformes > Cyprinidae > Sinocyclocheilus > Sinocyclocheilus grahami. Next base: position 215,246 of record NW_015506843.1, on the reverse strand, counting down.
CATAAGTTCCATTGAACTCTATTGGTAACGACGGAACTTGTGACCATAGTTGCTTTTGGGAAACGCACCCCAGACCCGCTACATTTAAATCAGCACAGCCAGCGAAGGATCGAACACAACTTTTCTTTGAACGAGCGCAAATGTTTTGAATGAGCGCACCTTTTTTAACAACCAAAGAAAGGCTGTTTCGCGGTTTGTTGAGGAAGTACAGCGTTCCTCTCATTGATAGCCGAGGAGCTGATCCAGCGAGAGCTTGATGGGGCGATGTGTATAATCCCACCCTCTCTAAAGCGGTACTAAACAGCACAAACGAAGCCGAGCCGAGCCAAGCCGAGTCGTACCATGCAGTGGAAAAGTGCCATATGATGTAATACTGTGGCTAAACACCGCCACCGCAGAAGATGTGTATGTCCACAAAGTCTGCTTCTACATCATGGCCTGTTTAGCCCCGCCCACTGATTCACGTGTAAATAACGAAAGAGGCGAACGAAGGTCTATGCAGAAACCAAACGATAAAGATGCTCCGAAGACAACCAGAAGCTATATATTAGCAAGTTGTGGAAAAACACAGTCTGTGCATTGCCTTCCTTCTGATCCCAATGTTAGGAAAGAGTGGATGAACTTTTAATGAAGATATTGGATTTGACAGTAAAGTCGCAACACACAAGTGAGAGTAACTTTTTTTATTATGTGGTCACTGGTCTTATTATGTGGTCACTATTGCTTTGTCTGTTATTACAGATCATTTGATATGTACTGAGCATTTATGCATCCATCTGTGAAGGACGTAAACTGTCAAACATACACAACTGTTAGTCAATTATAGCAGTGGGCATTTACTTCCGTGTCTACATTCTGCCACCCATATTCAAATAGAGTGTTCTGATGAGGGGGGTCAAAACCAGCACAGAAAATAGCTTATTACTTTTAAATGATGTTTTTTTTATGTAAAAAATTTACAACATTATAAGTGTACCTCAGAGAATAGTACAAAAATAATAACAAAAGGCAGTTCATGACCCCTTTAAATACTTCATTTGCTGAAACACCACATGTATGTGCGATAAATTCAATGTGTGAACAATGACACATATTAATGCCATAAACCAATTTGCAAACAATAAACAAAAAGAAGAACTCAAGCCTAATTGTGGTTTGCCATTGAAAAAAAAGAGCAACATTCTTTTTTTTATCAAACAGGAATTGAGATGGTCAAAATGTTCAGAGGCCATTAAACATACCAATGGGTGCAGTGTTGGGAAGGACATTTATGATTTTTTTGTCTCCACTAATGGCAACATTTGTTAAATTCCTGTGGAGAAAAAAACAGACACACATTTTGTACACTTTGTTTTACAATTCTACAATTATTTTGGAATTTATTTTGAGTCATTACTTTGTAAAAAGCTGCTGCTCAAAAATATGTAATGGGCTTTCCAAACGTTCGTATGAGTGATGAACCAGTTTGTCACAGGAAAGTTCCTTTGGTCTCTCACACTGCCACACCGTCCCCGTTCTTATATCCTTATACTCACAGCAGCAGTCGCCTTTCATCCAGCTTCCATCTGCACCCCACTTAAGATTACATTCTACTACTTCATGGATCGTAGTTTTATTGAGTGCTAGCCCTTCAAAGTAGCCATTATAGTGGCTGCGTGGGAATGAAGACTCCCTGTATTTTTTAAGAATCTGCACAACCTCGCTGGAGTGCTCAAGACGAACAGAAACTTGTGCCTGACCTTCCCAGGGCAGAAGAAGAGCAACAGAGTAAGTCCCATTACGATGATCCACAACCTCCCCGTACACACTCGCCTTCAAGAAGAACGGAAAAGAACAAGTGTAATGCAGAAAACTAATGTCTGTTGGCAAATAAATTTTTTAAGCTTTTAAACGTAAACATATGTAATATTGTGCTAATAAATCAACAATTAATGCAAGTGAAACACTATGTTTATTTTTTTATACTAAACAATTTATTTAAAATATATATATATATTATCATATAACACACCTTTAGCTCTGCATTGAAAAGTTTTGCTTTGAAAAAATCTCCTCCATATCTTTTCAGGTTCTTGTTGTGGTCCCTGGCTGTGATAATAACAGAGATATTTTCTCCCACTTTGTAACTCTCTTTGAGTCCCACAATAGAGAAAGTTGAGTGGACTGGACTTGTGCTCTGATTCAGATGACTGATTTCTTGATCTGGAATAGGCCAGTCAATAGCCTTCTGTAGTCTTCCCCACTCCTCATCACTGATTCCCATGTCAAACGCGGATATTATGGATGAACTGTTATTTTGAGGAACTGGTTTAGGTCTGGCGGGCTGAATTTGTTTGATGTGGATCCCACCATTCAATGCCCATAGAGCCTGAGAAAGGACCAGTATATCATTCACACCAAATTACATTTATTTCTATGTGCAAATGTTTAAAGGAGATATATAATGCCCCTTTTTACAATATGTAATATAAGTCTCTGGTGTCCCCAGAATGTGTCTTTAAAGTTAAGCACAAAATACTCGACAGATCATTTATTATATCATTTTGAAAATGCCTATTTTGAGTGGAAGCAGAAACAAGCAGTTTTTTCGGGCCTGTCTCTTTAAATGCAAATAAGCTGCTGCTCCCCGCTCCCTTTCCCAGAATAGAGCTGTGCCATTACAGCTTGGACCTGCTAAAAACATCTGTTTTGGTTCTGATTATAATGTTTATCGCGCTGAAATCACGTATTTTAAATCATATGAGTTTAAACTTCTGATATAAGGTTTTCTGAGCGCGTACATCGGAAGCACACGGACAGAAAGCGGCTGTCACAGCATGTGAGCACTAAACTAAGTTCTCATTCACACACAAGTTTACGTTGAAAACACATGATTTACAAAAACAGTTGGTTATGTCTGTAAAGGTAAAGCTGGGAAATAAATTGTATGTTTATTTTAGATCTTTGTATCAGCAGCAATGTACAGTAAATAAATCAATAAATCCTCTGCTCTCTTGTCTCCTCTGAGGCTGGGACTCTAAACAGTGTTCTGTGCTCGTCTGTGCAGCCAAAGACAGAACAGTTAGCATGTTTTGCTCAAAACTTTCGCCATGGCATTAGAGCTGGTACACCGTTGTTGCTTGCAAAATCAAAATGATAGCGCCGTGAGTGGAAGTTTACAGATTAAGGGGCGGTAATATTATAATGAGATCCCTTTGCCACGTCACCAAAGGAGCGAAATCAGACGCGCTGGTTTTCTCAGACGCTTGCAGAAAAAGGCTTACCAAAACAAAGTTACGGGGTTAATCTTTTTCACGTTTCCTTGGATGGTAGATGCACTGGGGACCTGATTATAGCACTTACAACCTGGAAAAGTCAGATTTTCATGATATGTCACCTTTAATGTTCATTGTAGGTACACTTACTATCTGGATAATACTAGAAAAGTTATAGATCTGTAGGTGTTTGTCGGAATCATGCACAAACTGTGAATGGGCTGGGTTAAAAAGCATCAAGTAAAAAGTTTCCTTTACACAACAAATCAAAAACAAACAGCAAGTTGCTGTTTGTCAAACGTGCCATCCACTTCCCAACTACTAATTATGAGAGTACTTAAAGCTGAAGTTTGCAACTTTTTCAGTGTTAAAATACATTATATTCCAGCTTACAGGTGCAGTAAATGATTTCAGCATTGTGCTTTTCCATTCTTCATGTTTTCTTTGGCTGCATTCATCACTCTAACATGTTTGTAGAGCTCCTGGGATTCAACCTTATTTCCTTCATGCATGGCTACTAGGCTATGTATTCCCCATGCATGAAGAAAATAAGGTTGAATCCTGCAGGCGCTCTAAAAGAATGTTAGAGTCGACTGATGAATGCAGCCAAAGAAAACATGAAGAATGGAAAAGCACAATGTTGAAATCACTTACTGCACCTGTAAGCTGGGATAGAATGTCTTTTCACACTGAACAAGTTAAGGCTGTGACTAAAGTCAGTTGTAATTCTTGTGTTTCTCTTTTCTTCAGTGATTCAGATAATCATATCATTAACTTTAACACTGCTTCAGTGTTACTTTAAAGGGGTCCTATTATGCTATTTCACTTTTTCAACTTTAATTAGTCTAAAGTTGCAGTTTGAGCATAAAAAATATCTGCAAAGTTACAAAGCTCAAAGTCCACTTCAAAAGGAGATATTTTATTTAACATAAATCACTTTTCAAAAACTACAATGAACGACTCGTTTGGACTACTACGCATATTTTCTGGGATTTGTGATATCACACCGACGAATGGGACGAGACCTGGTTGAGCTGCACTAGAGAAGGCAACGAGTGTTATCACTATGACAGAGACACGCTAGCTTTCCCAAGGCAGACGAACTTAGAGTTCATCCGGGTTTAAATCGCGCTTAAATTCATTTGATTTTGACGCTATATTTACTCTGAAGCTCGCATGCGGCTATGGTAAGGGGCGTGACATTTCCCAACCAGGCGCCGAGTGCTGCCAATCACAACACACACTGGCCCAGCTAACCAATCACAACACACACTGGCCCAGCTAACCAATCACAGCACACACTGGCCCAGCTAACCAATCACAGCACACACTGGCCCAGCTAACCAATCACAGCACACACTGGCCCAGCTAACCAATCACAGCACACACTGGCCCAGCTAACCAATCACAGCACACACTGACCCAGCTAACCAATCACAGCACACACTGGCCCAGCTAACAAATCACAGCACATTTCGTATTTCAGAAGCCTTCATTTGATACAGGAACTATTTAAGCCGTTCATGCCAGACTGGGGAGAGAGGTGTTGTAATAATGTAAAATATGTGAAAAATAATGTGTTTTTCGAACAACCTAGTATGAGAGCCTGTTCTAGTACACCCCCAAAACAAAATCAAGACTTTGTAAAAGAGCATAATAGGACCCCTTTAACACACTTTAACACACTTTTAGAGTTTATATATGCTCCAAGCAGTGTTAATTTAACACTCAGGATTTTACTGTGAAGGAAAACACTGAACCATTAAACAGATTGCGTTCATATTCCAGCCTCATCTGCTTGCCTATGTAAACTATGCATCATTAATATAGAGAATATTACCGTTTTAAATATATGAAGGCACTTTAAGTGTTTTTACAACGTTTTGTCGCACTGTTTATTGATTGAAATATTGCCGCGGGTGATTAATATGGATTGCAAATGGCCAAAACTTGCATTTTGTTCACATACATTTGTTTTATTCTTTTGAGAGGTGATCTAAATATTTGCGGCTGTGAAACAGATGGAAAACTGACAGGGTTGTCCTGCAGTTCTGTGGATGTTTTGCCCTCCAGGTCTTCAAGCCGGTCACGTGACTGAAAGCTATTGTTGTAGCAGTTTCGCCAGAGCGGTTCCACTTACTATCAGTTTCATTCTCTGCCTGCCTTTTATGAGTGGTAAATGTGCATGCATGAATATAAGTTCATTTATCTTTATTTATCTGTCATATTGTGAGAATGTTGCCGCTGCATGTCTAATTTTTGTCATAGTTGAGTTTATGTGGAGAAGTGATGATTTGAGTGCATATGTTTAACGCCATTTCTCGTGTTGTGTTTAATATTAACGCATAAAAAGATGTATACTAAGGTAAATGTGTATGTTTACTGTTTACAGACGGATTCTGATATATCTTATTTGTTTATTTCAGACTAAACCACATTTTACCACCTCAGCTGTTCCCAATGAATGTACAGTGCTTGATAATGTAAAGTGACACATCCTGAAGATAAACAGTTGAATGATCATCTGTCACACTTCTTGCTGGAGTTTCGTAGTGGACTAGCATTCCCCCTAACTTCAGAAAACAGATTCATTTACACCCACATTTAATGTCTAACAAGAAAAAAAAAGTATTTAGTCAAAATCATTACGCTATTCCCTTGTGCTCCGTCTGTTTGGCACACCGGCGAAGCCTGTGTGCTAAACAGAAATAATCTCGTGATTTTCTAATATTTAGCCTACAAATAAAGACCAAACTGTGCAATGTAATTAAGAGCTTAGAAAAACAAACAAACAAAACATATCAAATGTTTCAAAAAGGGCAGGCGTAGGCCTATATCAAACATACAGCTTCATTGATTCCTGCTAAAACCTATTTTATTTTAAAACCACAATTACAGCAGTTACACAAATTTGTACACATTCAAATGCTGCATTTGTTTGCTAATGATGCTTAAATTCAGATTTATAAATTAAATTGGAATTTAAAAATACATTTCTCAATTCAAGTTGAATGCCACACAGTCTTGTTAACTTGTAAGGCAGAAATTAAGATCTTATTAATTTTATCGTTATTTTAGGCAGAAATAAAATGCTTATTTATTTGATCATTATTTTAACATCTGCTTCAAAATGTCTCACAAACTTACCAAACAGAACAATGTCCAAAGGAAACAAGCCTGTAGTACTGCTTTTGGTCTTAACCTGCAGACTGATAATACATGGAAATGATCAACTTCGAAATCCTTCAAAACGTGAAACGATTTTGACCTGTAATATGACAAATGTAATAATGTCCATAAACTCATGATTACCTGGTGCATTTGATTTCTTCTTAGATGGCGTGACCATGTCTGTTGTTCTCCTATTTTACGGCAGCTTGTGAGTGAAGAACATGTCCGTACAGCTCTGAAAACAAGGCGTTCCCACATGATATGCAGTTGAACAAACACAGCTGTCCTCAGTAATAGCACTTTAGCTTGGCTTTGTTTTATTTCTATTTTAGATGAGTGTAGATTAGTTTAGATATTCTTGCTCACAGAGCTAAAATTCTGCAGTTGTCAGTAAAAAAAAAAAAAAGCATGAACAATAACAGGAGTGTCAACATATGTACTCTTTTATTGCAAGAGAAATATAGCACAGAGAACCATGACAAAAACGTATGGCGGAATATGGCTCCAGAGAAGGGCTAGTACTGTGAACTTATACACAAGCTGTCATTGGCATGTACCTTTTCAAAAGACATACATACCTTTGTTCCTCATTTACCCCTAAAGAGTGCATTTTAGTTTCTTAAATCTGCATATTTGTACCTAAAGTGTAAATGTTAATACCTAAATGGTACATAGCTTATGGTACACTGTGTTACATGAATTAAAGTGAATGAGGATATATACCACTGTTTAAGCCTAAATTCAATATTCAAGTATTTAATAAAAATACAATTTAGATTACATAACTTTAACATAACCAACTAATTAACGTAATGTAATGCATATTTAAAAACTGGACATTTTTAACATTCAGTGAACATTCAGAAATAATGTGTTTATAACATGTATTAGTGTTGGCCGGGTGGTCCCAACACAAAATAATTTAGAAAACTACCATTTTGCATATTTAAGTTCTAATTGAATTAAGTAGTAACAAAATTTTAAGGAGTTGTGTGTCACACAACTGTGTTGCAAGATATACACAAACACGACGATGAAGGTAAAGTCAATTTAACAAATCCACAGTTGAATATTCCAATCTAATGATTAGCATGATTAAATTTGTTTTAAGGAAACGAACGAAAACAAACTAAAAGCACAAACTAATATGACCATAACGTAGTGTTGCATTAGCTGATTTAAACAGGTAAACTAAAGAAGCATTAGTCACCAGAAATCTTCACAATAGCCTGTTGACTGAGATGTGTATCATGTCTGTGAAGATTGACGTTCTTTAAATACATACCTGTAAAGAAAATATCCTTTTTAGAGCCAAAAAAACGGTTGCTGTCCTGAAGCGATGTGTTCAATGTGTTGTTCAACCTGTTCTGACTTATCAAGAACTTCACATGAAGTTTAGCTTTTTTTACTTTTAGAAACCAAAGTTCTAGAAACCAAACCTGTCTGTCATGTTTTGTGCCTTTGCAGTTCATGATAATATTAATGAACATCTTTATTTCACAATCTTGTTTCGCTTACTTTTGTAATAGACAATGTGTTGGGTCATGTAGGGTATCAGAGCGAATCAGACAATTTAAGATTTGATCAGATTGGTGTTGAACAACCCAAAGAGCTGAATTCCACAGAGAGGCCCAAGGCAACAGGATGTTCGTAAATCAGATCCTGGCACCATGAGTCTGAAGTGAGCCTAACAAACTAGTAGCTTCAAACAGCTTTCAACATTAAACAAAAGAACACTTATTGACAATTCCAACTCAGAAAGGAGATTGTCAAATTTGGGGCAAATAACCAAGATTAATGATTGAAGAGACATCATCATGACCATCACATGAGGGAAACCATTATTGGAGACTTTGTTTGGTGGTTTCCCCCACCTAGAAGACAAGAACCAGACTGAGATTCCTTAGGAGACCTTTTAACCTCTGGTCTTCACAGAACATGTCCTTACATCCACAGAATGGCACAGAAACTGCGTTTCCATGTATATATGCACCTAAATGACGCTAAAAGGACTTACAGTGCCTTGCGAAAATATATATATTTTTAACATTTTATGTTGCTGCCTTATGATAAACTTCTTTAAATTACTTTTTTTCCACATCAATCTACACTCCATACACCATACTGACAAAGCACAAACAGAATTGTCACAACTTCATAAATGTATTAAAAATAAAAAACTGAAATAAGTATTCATACCCTTAACTAAATATTTAGCTGAAGCACCTTAACAGCCTCAAGTCTTTTTTTGTTTGATTCTTCTTTGCTCATCAGCATTTTGCAATTATCCACCAGTCTTCACCTCACCTGTTCACCTCTCAAGCTCTGTCAGGTTGGATGGGGGCAGATGCACATTTTCAGGTTTCTCCAGATATATTTGATTGGGTTCAATCCCAGGCTGTGGCTGGGCCACTCAAGGACATTCACAGAGTTGTCTATAAGCCACTCTTGCTGTGTGCTTAGGGTCACTGTCCTGTTGGAAGGTGAACCATGCCCAGTCTGAGGTTCTGAATGCTCTGGACTTGGTTTTCATTAAGGCTATCTCTATATTTTGCTGCACTGAGCGTTTCTTCTACTCTAACGAGCCCCTCAGTCCCTGCTGCTGAAAAACAGCCCCACAGCATGAGGCTGCTACCAGCACACTTTACTTTTGGGATGGTACTCTGCAGGTGATTTGGCCACACCGCCATAAAGACTGGATTGGTGGAGTGTTGCAGCAATGTTTGTCCTTCTGTAGATTTCTCCCATCTGCATATATGATCATGGAGCTCAAGTAGAGTGACCATCAGGTTCTTGGTCACCGTGCTAACCAAAGCCCTTCTCCATCAGTTGCTCAGTTTGGCCAGGAGGCAAGCTCTAGGAAGAGCCCTGGTTGTTTCAAACTTCTTCCATTAAGGGTAACAGAGACTACATGCTTCTGTGAACCTTCGATGAAGCAGAATTGTTTTTCTGATCTCTTCCATAGATGTGTGGCTTGACACAAACCTGTTTCTGAGCTCTACAGGCAGTTCTTTTGACCTCAGGGCTTGGTTTTTGCTCTGATATGCATTATCAGCTGTTAGACCTTTTATTAAAGACGTGTGCCTTTCCAAATCATACCCATTCGAGTGAATTTGCCACAGGTTAACTTCACTTGAAGTGTAGTAATATCTACAAACGATATGAATGCTCCTGAGCTAAATTTCAACTGTCCCAGATAAGGGTATGAATACTTATGCAATGGAATCGTTTTCGTTTTTTATTTTTAATGAATTTGCAAAGATGTTAAAAATATGTTTTTTTACTTGACAATTATGGTGTAGATTGTTGTGGAAAAAAACTAATTGAAAGCAGTTTAACATAATGTAGCAACAAAACAAAATGTGAAAAAATGAAGGGGTATGAATACATTCGCAAGGCACTGTATGAGCAACTAATCAATTCTATGCATAATTCTATATCATGTATGTAACCTACACATTTGGCTATCATGTTCTAATCACTTATTGTGTATGTATTTTGAATAACTATTGAATAGTTTATAGGATTATATTCATGTTGAGTATGTATATTGGGTATGAGTTTGAAAATTCATGCTTTAAACGTTTCTTCCAATCAATTCTTTGTCAAATGTATCATATTCTTGTTATAGAAATCATGTCCAAAAATATACTCTGCAAGAACGGGAAAATTCGGACCATGTGACTGATAAGATCACATGTTGATTTATGTAACTGCGTTTCCATGTATATATGCACCTAAATGACGCTAAAAGGACTTACAGTGCCTTGCGAAAATATATATATTTTTAACATTTTATGTTGCTGCCTTATGATAAACTTCTTTAAATTACTTTTTTTCCACATCAATCTACACTCCATACACCATACTGACAAAGCACAAACAGAATTGTCACAACTTCATAAATGTATTAAAAATAAAAAACTGAAATAAGTATTCATACCCTTAACTAAATATTTAGCTGAAGCACCTTAACAGCCTCAAGTCTTTTTTTGTTTGATTCTTCTTTGCTCATCAGCATTTTGCAATTATCCACCAGTCTTCACCTCACCTGTTCACCTCTCAAGCTCTGTCAGGTTGGATGGGGGCAGATGCACATTTTCAGGTTTCTCCAGATATATTTGATTGGGTTCAATCCCAGGCTGTGGCTGGGCCACTCAAGGACATTCACAGAGTTGTCTATAAGCCACTCTTGCTGTGTGCTTAGGGTCACTGTCCTGTTGGAAGGTGAACCATGCCCAGTCTGAGGTTCTGAATGCTCTGGACTTGGTTTTCATTAAGGCTATCTCTATATTTTGCTGCACTGAGCGTTTCTTCTACTCTAACGAGCCCCTCAGTCCCTGCTGCTGAAAAACAGCCCCACAGCATGAGGCTGCTACCAGCACACTTTACTTTTGGGATGGTACTCTGCAGGTGATTTGGCCACACCGCCATAAAGACTGGATTGGTGGAGTGTTGCAGCAATGTTTGTCCTTCTGTAGATTTCTCCCATCTGCATATATGATCATGGAGCTCAAGTAGAGTGACCATCAGGTTCTTGGTCACCGTGCTAACCAAAGCCCTTCTCCATCAGTTGCTCAGTTTGGCCAGGAGGCAAGCTCTAGGAAGAGTCCTGGTTGTTTCAAACTTCTTCCATTAAGGGTAACAGAGACTACATGCTTCTGTGAACCTTCGATGAAGCAGAATTGTTTTTCTGATCTCTTCCATAGATGTGTGGCTTGACACAAACCTGTTTCTGAGCTCTACAGGCAGTTCTTTTGACCTCAGGGCTTGGTTTTTGCTCTGATATGCATTATCAGCTGTTAGACCTTTTATTAAAGACGTGTGCCTTTCCAAATCATACCCATTCGAGTGAATTTGCCACAGGTTAACTTCACTTGAAGTGTAGTAATATCTACAAACGATATGAATGCTCCTGAGCTAAATTTCAACTGTCCCAGATAAGGGTATGAATACTTATGCAATGGAATCGTTTTCGTTTTTTATTTTTAATGAATTTGCAAAGATGTTAAAAATATGTTTTTTTACTTGACAATTATGGTGTAGATTGTTGTGGAAAAAAACTAATTGAAAGCAGTTTAACATAATGTAGCAACAAAACAAAATGTGAAAAAATGAAGGGGTATGAATACATTCGCAAGGCACTGTATGAGCAACTAATCAATTCTATGCATAATTCTATATCATGTATGTAACCTACACATTTGGCTATCATGTTCTAATCACTTATTGTGTATGTATTTTGAATAACTATTGAATAGTTTATAGGATTATATTCATGTTGAGTATGTATATTGGGTATGAGTTTGAAAATTCATGCTTTAAACGTTTCTTCCAATCAATTCTTTGTCAAATGTATCATATTCTTGTTATAGAAATCATGTCCAAAAATATACTCTGCAAGAACGGGAAAATTCGGACCATGTGACTGATAAGATCACATGTTGATTTATGTATTGGAAGGAGAAACATACAACACCCCGATCAAAGACAATATCTAATTGGTCAAGGCACCATTTGGGATGTGTCCAACAGCCCGGTTTAAATGCTCAAGACACCATCAAATTATGTTTTAGTCATAGCTTTTAGCCATGCTTTTTGCCCGTGAATTCAGCGAGTGCCTTTCCAATGTGCTTCGGCCTGCACGCCCGCTGATACTTAGCCACGATGCGAATAAAACCATCTAGTCTCATTAATTCTATTCTTACTGTTACTTCTAGCCGAAAAGAACGCATGTCACACCTCTGTTCATAAATTTGCACTGGCTACCAATAGCTGCTTGCATAAAATTCAAGGCATTAATGTTTGCCTACAAAACCACGACTGGCTCTGCACCCATTTAACTAAATTCATTACTTCAGAGTTATGTGCCCTCTAGAAGCTTGCGTTCTGCAAGTGAACGATGCATTATTGTGCCATTCCAAAGAGGCACAAAACGGACTTTTACATTAACTGTTCCCTCCTGGTGGAATGACCTGCCCAACTCAATCCGAGCAGCTGAGTCCTTAACCATCTTCAAGAAACGATTAAAAACACATCTGTTCCATCTTTATTTGACCCTCTAACTCTAGCACTCTATTCTATTTTAATTCGACTTATATATATATATATATTTTTTTTTTTTAAACTAGCAGCTTTCTATTTTTACTATTCTATCTACATGTTTTTCTTTGTGTGTGTATTATATACAGTATATATATATATATATATCTTTTAATTCAGCCTTCTGTAGGTTGATCATTTTCATTTCCATCAAACGATGTGGCATCCTTTCGTTCCTAACACATTATCCAGTCCATATCAGTTTAGATGTCCAGCATGATATTTTTTTCCCACTGAGATCTTATGTTTTCAAAGTGTCCCTTGAATTTTTTGAGCAGTGTACCACTTCATGTAGCTTTAGTGTCATTTAATGTTACTTCTTTACATTGTAAGGTCCAACCAATTGGCCCAACAAAGGTATCCAGTGGTGGCTAAAGGTTTCCTGCATGTTCGATCTTTTCAGTGTTTCAATTTAAGTTATTAAATTTAAGTTAAATTCTAATCTGACTCCATTTAGTTATAACCTCGGATTTAGATTGTCATACAAATAAGTTGTTTTTCCATTTATAATTATTGTTATTCTGACACTTGATTATTCTAGTTAACCCTTTACTTTATATTTAATCGCTCGTTAGGAATCTATGTTGCTTCATGTTGGTCATTTTACGCTGGACCTCACGATTACAAACTCACCAGTCTGATCATTAATCCAACTTAAATGGCAGTGTGCCAATTTAAGGCAGTTGGTTTGTGCAAATGATACTCGAGTTTTAATTAAGTGCATGGTATCTACCTTAAAGTAAAACTGTACAATTAACAGTAACTAAGTGGCTTTTTTGCCCTATTTACTGTGAATTTTCAGGACAATTATTTGCAGTATATGGCCTTATAGGTAACATATATGACAATATATACTCATAGTGGGCAATATGTGTCATATATTACATTTTTGTATGGGATATATCAACTTTGCTGCATTATGTAACAGCCACTAGAGCATTTATGGTAGTCTTGTGGCAGATTGACAGCTGCGCATGTGCTTGGCGTGTGTCTGTATGAGATGGAAAGGTGAAGAGATAACTCACTCTCCTGACATCTGTTTATCTTTATTTTATTATTTTCTGTTTGTGAGCTGAGTTGGATGCTTATGTACATTTTTCCTCACTCGTTCCTCATGCTTGAGGCGTTTTATTAAAGGTGCAGTAGATCTTGGAAAATGCTAACATTAGCCTGATAGCACTGAAAGTGAATGTCCCACCCTCCCTGCAATCGCTGTCCAAAGCCACACCCCCTGAACGCATATACGCTCACAGACCAGAATACCGGAGACAACATTACTACAATAGGCTACATCAGTGGTTTCCAATTCCAGCCCGTGTTCTGAAGTGAAGTAAACTTAAACAGATTTCCCCTGCTCAGGGAGTAGGGAGCAATGAACACTGTGTAGGGATCACATTGATCGGAACACAGTTCATGCACGTAGCTCACTTCTAATGATCTGATTATCTGAATCGGGTGTGTTAACTAAGCGAGACATGCAAAATATGCAGTGGAGGCTCCTGAGAGAGTGACAGAGGGAGATTCAGTGCGTCTGACATGTAAAAGCAGCTGCGCTCTGACTGACAGAGCAACATTCATCTGGTACAGAAACTCACAGCCATTAACTGAGAGAAGAGACAGAAACAATCAACTCCTGCTGCAGTCAGTCAGAAGAGAGGATGCAGGCAGATACAGCTGTGCTCAACATGAACACACTTACATCTCTCCTGCTGTTTATCTCAATGTCACGTGTGAGTACAGATTCAATCATATTTTTCAGCAACCTGAGTAAATGTGTTAGAATATCACACAACAGAGGAGTCAGATTATATAAAAGTTTTGGTTTCATTTTATTTTGATGGTCCCTTTAACACATTCTGTTGACTATAAGTAACATTGCACCTACATATCTACTAACTCTCATTAGAGTATTAGTAGACTGGTAGGGTTAGGGTTAGAATAAGTTGACGTACTTGCAAAGTTACTTATAGTCAGTAGAATGTCTGTTGGTGAGACCATCACAATAAAGAGCAAGCATGTTATTAATCAGTCTACTAATACTTTAATGACAGTTTGTTGACATGTAGGTGCAAAGTTACTTATTGTCAAAAGAGTGCTCAAAAGGGACCATCAAAATAAAGTGTTACCAAAGTTTTAACAACAGAATTGAATTAGAAATGCAAAAAGATTTTAGTAATGGGACAATCCTCTTCCGGTTTTGGCATGGCGCCAGTATTTGGCTTTGCCGCTGTTGCTGGATGTTCACCCTGATTCGTTTTATTTGTTTTCTGTGCTATATTGCCATTAAGTTTGTCCACAAATGTCGTGTCTACTGCATGGGTGTATGATCGCCAAACAATGCTTCTGATTCGATCCTCTATGGAGGAGTGTGGTGGGGTATGTACCTGGAGTGGTCCGGGTGCATTTTATGATGGCTCCAGACCATTGTATCTTCATTCTGTCTTCCTGGACGTCCCTATGATTTTGGTCCCTCAAACTTACATCTGGTCATGGTGTGTTGCCCTCTGCGTCAGGTGTTGTTTTGGCACCACTCAAGATGGCTTTGATTAACGCCCATTCAATTTCAAACAAGTCATTTCTGCTCAGTGAATTATTCACTTCCAAAAACCTGGATTTTATGTTGCTGACGGAGACATGGCAAAGGAGTATGGAGTACTGTCATCTGATCGAGGTCTGCCCTGTGGATTGTTCTTTTATCAGCACGCCTAGACTCACAGACCGCGGTGGAGGACTTGCTGTGGTTTTTAAAAAGCATTTTATTGCCAGTCTATGACTGCTGGTGGTACGTACTCTTCATTTGAACTACAGATGACTAAGGTTGGTCGTTCAAACTCATTTTATTGTTTTTTAGTTTATCGGCCACCTGGGCCAGCGGCCTCTTTTCCGAGAGAATTTATTGACTTTTTATCGTCCATTATTAAATTGGACAGAGTGATTATTGTCGGTGATTTTAATATTCACATGGATGATAATGCTTGTCAAGTTAAGTCAAGTCACCTTTATTTTTATAGCACTTTTAACAATACAGATTGTCAAAGCAACTGTACAGCATTAAATAGGAAAATAGTGTGTCAATAATGCAAAAAGGCAGTTCATCATTGAATTCAGTGATGTCATCATCCAGCTCAGTTCAGTTTAAATAGTATCTGTGCGATCAAGTTGAAGATATCGCTGGAAAATAAGTGTCCTCAACTAAGCAAGCCAGAGGCCACAGCGGCAAGGAACCAAAACTCTATCGGTGACAGAATAGAGAAAAAACCTTGGGAGAAACCAAACTCAGTCGTGGGGCCAGTTCTCCTCTGGCCAGGTGAAACCAGCAGTTCAATTTCACGCTGCAGCAAAGTCAGATTGTGCAGAGGAATCATCTGGTTCCTGTGGTCTTGTCCCGGTGGCCGTCTAGGAGACAAGGTCTTCAGTGGGGATCTGTCTCTGGGGCTCATCTAATTGTCCTGATCTCTGCTGACATTCAGGGCTGTGGAGGTCCTTTCAAGGTGTTGATCCACCATCTGGTCTGCATACGTACTGGATCCGGGTGACTGCAGTGACCATCTGATCTGGATACAGACTGGATCTGGTGGCTACGGTGACCTCGGAATAAGAGAGAAGCACACTAATATTAGCATAGATGCCATTCTTCTAACGATGTAGCAAGTACATCGGGTGTTATGGAAAGTGTTCCCGGTTCCGGCTGACCTAATTAATGCAGCCTAAAAATCCTTTAACGGATTTGAATATTAGAAATGTGTTAGTGTGTGTTATGTGTAAACCAGATTAAAGAGATGGGTCTTTAAGCTAGTTTTAAACTGACAGAGTGTATCTGCCTCCCGAACAATGTTAGGTAGGTTGTTTCAGAGTTTGGGCGCTAAATTGGAAAAGTATCTGCCGCCCGCAGTTGATTTTATATTCTAGGCTTGTAATGCTGCTTCTGAATTTTTAAATATTATGGAATCTTTTAAATTTATTCAACATGTCTCTGGTCCTAAGCACAGTAAGGGTCCTACGCTCGATCTAGTTTTCTCTCACGGTCTAAACATTTGGCACTATATGTACTGAAGATGGATATAGTGATCACAAATGCGTTTTATTTGATCTTGCTTTTAATGAGGATCCTCTGCCTATTAAGCGAGCATCCTGCTCTCGCATGATTAACCAGCGTGCTGTTGAGAATTTCTCAGCCGCCTTTGACTCAAGCTCGGTTATTATCTCAAATGACATTGATGCTACGTTACAGTCATTTAATGAACATTGCACCCTGCTACTGGACAGAGTGGCTCATTTAAAAACTTGACAAACCCCCCATTTTAACACCCCCTTGTGGATAAATGAAGCTTTAGACGTGTTTGTCGGAAGACTGAAAAAACTATTCAGGAAAGCGACTCAGCTTTCTACCCCTGAAGTCCACCACGTGCATCTTAAAGAGATCTTGTCAGATCTAAATGAGAGGATCAAGGATGCTAGAGCATCTTATTTTATGAAACTGATATCTGCCTGCAAAATGATCCTAAAACTTTGTTTGAAACTGTTAACAATATTGTTTCTCCTGCTACGTCTCTTGTCCCTGTGTTTTCTAATAATGACTGCAATCATTTTTTGTCTCATTTTGTGGACAAGGTTATGGCTGTCAGGGCAAACATTGCATCACCAGCAAATCCTCTTACAGTTACCCAACAAAGTCTGTCAATTTTGGACTCCTTTAGTCCCATTTCCCTAAATGACATCAAGTTAGTGGGCATGATGAAACCTTCCCAAAGCCCTGTGGATATTTTGCCTACGTCTCTTTATGAAGTCTATTACATCTATCTCTTAGGCTGGGCCAGGTGACTAGGTGTTTTAAACATGATGTTGTTCAGCCTCTCTTGAAAAAGAGTAGTCTTGATATAACATAATTTAATAACTACAGGCCTTTTTCTAAATTGACTTCTACTTTTACTTTTAGTCATTTAGCAGACATTTTTATACAAAGCGACTTACAAATAAGAAAAAGTAATTAAAACTAAAAGCTAAAACTCTATAAATACTATATATATACACACACACACATTTAAGAAAATAAATTAAATTAAATTAAAAATAAAAATGACAAATGCATACAACATTTCAAAACTAAAACATTTAAATGAAAACAAAAAAATAAAGCTAAAAACCATTCAAACATACACATAAGAAAAAGTAATTAAAACTAAAAGCTAAAAGCTTTTAAGAAAATAAAAGAAATTAAATAAAAATGACAAATGCATACAACATTTCAAAACTAAAACATTTAAATGAAAACAAAAAAATAAAGCTAAAAACCATTCAAACATACACATAAGAAAAAGTAATTAAAACTAAAAGCTAAAAGCTTTTCAGAAAATAAAAGAAATTAAATAAAAATGACAAATGCATACAACAACATTTCAAAACTAAAACATTTAAATGAAAACAAAAAAATAAAGCTAAAAACAATTCAAAAATATTAAAAGAACAAAAGGTATGAGTATAATAATGAGTCTATAACACTAAGCCAAACACCAAAAAAACAACTACATATGAGTATGTACAGCCACACACATATACATATATATAAATACATTAAATAAATAAATTGCCTTCTCTAAAATCTTAGAAAAAAAGAAAATCTTAAAGAAGCTATTGGCAATGCAGTTACTGTAAATACGGTTTTGGAGGCTCATGATATCTGTGATAAATTTCAGTCTGGCTTTGGTAAAAACCATTAGACTGAAACTGCCCTCCTGTAGGGTCTCAAATGACATGTTGATGGCTGCTGATGCTGGTGAAGTTAGACCGTAGCGCAGCATTTGATACTGTTGATCACTTTGATTAATAGACTGCATTCTCTAGTTGGCATTTCTGGATTAGCTCTGGATTGGTTATCCTCCTATCTTTCTGATAGGAGTTTTTCTGTGTCCATAGGAACTTACATGTCAGACATTGTTCCTCTGTCCTGTGGTGTGCCAAAAGGTTCTGTGCTTAGCCCTCTGCTGTTTAGTCTGTATATGCTTCCTCTTGGCAAGATTATTAGCAGTTTTAAAATATCTTATCATTGTTATGCCGATGACATCCAATTATATATTTATTTTAGTCCTGATAGACTAGACAAACTGTCCCTTCTGCAGAATTGTTTGGCCTCCATTAATAAATGGATGTCAGACAATTTTCTGCAACTAAATAATGATAAAACTAAGGTGATGATTATTGCCCCTGACAACATTACTTCTAAGATTAGGCAGGCTATTGGGGGTTTATCATCCTCTGATAGCAGTGACATAAAAAATCTGGGTGTCATTTTTGACAGGTCTATGTGTTTGAACAGTCATGTAAAATCTGTAGTTCGTTCATGTTTTTTCCATCTTAGGAACATTGCTAAGATTAGATCTATGGTTTCAAAAAAAGAGATGGAGATGCTTTTTCATGCATTTATCTCTACACGGTTAGACTATTGCAATGTTCTCTACACTTGTTTGAACAAATCTTCTATGGATCTATTACAAGCTGTACAGAATGCGGCTGCAAGGCTTTTGACTAGGACCAGCAGGAGGTTGCACATTACTCCCGTGCTAAAGGCCCTGTATTGGCTTCCCATTGGTTTTAGAGTACATTTTAAAATTGTAGTCATTACTTATGGAGCCCTGAATGGTCACCCTCTTATATCCAGGATCTATTACATGCACACTCCCCTGGCCGGACGTTGAGGTCTTCTGACCTAGACCTTTTAACTATTCTCAGAACACGTCTTAAGACAAGGGGTGACCGTGCTTTCTGTGTCGTGGCTCCAAGGCTTTGGACCTCTCTACCCTTATCATTGCACTATGAGTTTCTTTAGAATCTTTTAAAAAACACCTAAAGACATATCTTTTTAGACAAGCTTTTAACTAACAATATGGTCTGGAAGCAATTTTTTGTGATATACAGAATGCGGCTGCAAGGCTTTTGACTAGGACCAGCAGGAGGTCGCACATTACTCCCGTGCTAAAGGCCCTGCATTGGCTTCCCATTGGTTTTAGAGTACATTTTAAAATTGTGGTCATTACTTATGGAGTCCTGCATGGTCAGGCACCCTCTTATATCCAGGATCTATTACATGCACACTCCCCTGGCCGGACTTTGAGGTCTTCTGACCTAGACCTTTTAACTATTCTCAGAACACGTCTTAAGACAAGGGGTGACCGTGCTTTCTGTGTCGTGGCTCCAAGGCTTTGGACCTCTCTACCCTTATCATTGCACTATAAGTTTCTTTAGAATCTTTTAAAAAAACACCTAGAGACATATCTTTTTAGACAAGCTTTTAACTAACAATATGGTCTGGAAGCAATTTTTGGTGGTATTTGTACAGCTGGTATTTAACTTGTTTTGATTTTAATTTTATTGTAAAGCACTTTGTGACCCCTTGTCTGGGAAAGGTGCTATATAAATACATTTGACTTACATACTAATATTATTTTCATTTATATTGGACCTCTAGATCCTCCAAAGGAATCTTCTGTAGCAGTGAATCCATCTGGTGAAATAATGGAGGGAGTTTCAGTGACTCTGAGCTGCAGCAGTGATTCAAACCCACCTGCAGAAATCAGCTGGTTTAAGGAGACTCAAAGCTCAGCTTTTGGATCTGGACAGAGTTTCAGTGCATATACAAGTGCAAGTCCAGAAATCAACATGGAGAGAAAGACTCTGATACTGTGACTTTAAATGTCATGTGTGAGTTAATGACCATTTGTACATTGTTCAAATTTCTAGAATTCCTAATTTTCTCATATTTATTGTGACATTTAATTTTTGTCCATTTCAGATCCTCCAAAAAGCGTCTCAGTGTCCATAAATGGATCTGATGAAATAGTGGAGGGAGATTCAGTGACTCTGAGCTGCAGCAGTGATTCAAACCCACCTGCAGAAATCAGCTGGTTTAAGGAGACTCAAAGCTCAGCTTTTGGATCTGGACAGAGTTTCAGTGCACTACAGAGTGGACGCTTCTACTGTGAGGCTCACAATCAACACGGATCTCAGAGATCAGACGCTGTTGCTGTCACTGTACATGGTGTGTATCACTGAGCCATTCTGCAACTGGATGAGGGGGGGTTAAGAATTATAAAATCTGTTTAAAGTAATTAATTTTATGAATGTATTTATAAAATTTCCTAAATACAGCAACATTTGGTGCAGGCTCAGTTTGGAGTTGGAACAGTCACTTTAGGACACAATTATAATGCATTTAGTGTGCTTTCATTTCCACATTGTATTAACCTTTTGAGCGGTATGATTTGATTTTTATATCTGTGCCCCTGGAGGTACGGTCGTACATATGAGATTCAGAATGGTCAATGACGTCACATAACTGCCAAATTCAAACTTTGCTTTCGAGCTTTGGCTGACACTAAGCCAGAGATGGATGCACTCTGTGCTTCTCATATAATCACAACTATGCAGTGTTTTCAACCATATATTGCTTATTTTTTGGATTCAGACATTTGAATACACACAAGTGCTCCCTGATAGCACTTGTACATCTCGGAGACGTCTATTTGACATCTGCATTTACATCTTCAAGATGTATTTTTTAAAGTGTTTGCTCATCTGGGTGTTTCCTATCAGATGTCAAATAGACGTCTTTAAGATGTTTATGATTTAGAATGTATGTAAAACTGGCATCTTACAGATGTCTGTCAGATGTTTGCACACAGCAGATGCTTTCCAGATCAAGAGATCTTTAAGAGACATCTTGTAGACGTACGTGTTTGTGAAATACACACAGATGTTTATGGAAGCAGCAATAACAATCCATTCAAATGTGACAAAGGGGGCACCAGTCATGAAATCTTTAACTATGAAGATAAATGCGATTGTGTTAAAATTGCAGCTGTACACTATGAATCATGGTTTTATTTTCTCATATTAAACATAAAAGCATTGTCTTGTCACTTGTCTTGTTGTAGGAAAGAAGTTTTGGTATGCAGTTGCTGGAGTCACTGGAGGATTGGGAGGTTTAATCTTCATATTCATCATTGTGTTGTTCATGTAAGTTCATGTTGTGTGTCAGAAAACACATTAGTATACCAAGCTTATTTCCTAAATGCATTTTAGATGATTCTTTATTACAGGAGGAAAAAACTGAGACCTAATCACATCGCACAAAAGCAGGTAAATCAAATTATCAAACGAGCATTAAGCAAAAGTTATAACATAGAGGTATTAATTATTTTTGCCGTAAATACAGTGTAACAAGTAATTTTCTCTCATTTTAGGATGACCTTTATGTCAGCGTATCAGCTCACGATAGGCCTCTGTCTGAATCTGATGCCGTGAATCAAAACAATGCCTTGTATTCCTTAATTACTCTCAGCAATGTCAGTCACAATCAGACTGAAGGAAAAGCATCTGATTCTGAAGATACAGAAGAGATCCAGTATGCAACTGTCCTGCATCATCGAAACAAAGAGATGAACCAACCAGAAGAGAAGGAAAGCCAGTACGACAACATTAGAAAGTACCGGACTGATGCTGCAAGGAGGTGAGAAACTCGATCATGGCATGTTCATAACATCATAAATCATATTAAGATTGAATCAGAACACTGTTGAGCACTCTTGAATGCCGTTCCTGCATTGGTTGAGGTTGTATTAATTGGCATCTGTAAAGGTCATTGATGCAGTGATATCTCTGGATATATTCATTTCACAGATGTACTGATCAGATGGTGGAGGATCAATCAGTGATTTACAGTGCAGTCAAATGATCAACGGATCAGTTTGGTGAAACTACTGTTCCTGGAAAAACTGATCTCCATGTTGACATCACCCTCATGTGGTGGGACTGTGGCACTGCTTGTCTGATGCTGGATTTTCATTTCTTCTTTTTAGTTTTACCTAAGAGCTAGATTATTCCTTGTTTTTGCAAAGAGCATTTTCTCTCACTGGTCCTCTGATCAGGATGTTGCTGAAATCCTGAATTCTTCGTCCAGTTTGTATGAAATCTAGAGACCCTCCTGACAAAATGTTGGTCAAATCTGAAATCAGCTGAATAAACTGAGTAAACATATGGCAGGACTTTTACTTTCTCACCCCTGGACTTTACACCTCTGATTTTTGGAAACATAATGACTATGTTATTTTAATCTACATTATTGTTGGTAAACCCTCAAAAAGAATAAACTCCTCATCCAATTTGTATGAAATGTGGCATGTTTTGTCTAGAGACACTTCTGACAACAACTTGTCAAGGCAGAAATGTTCATAATTTCATATTTTTCACAACCTGCCTACTGTGAGTACAATATCCAAATTTATCTGAGGATGCACGTTGCGATATATGCAATATCTTGTCCTATTTGACCTGATTGTGTCAATAAGGATGTCTTTCAAATCGCACAGATCCTTGTAGAAGTATTTTTGTTTGAATGATGCAGATGACTAATTCCAGTTACTTGGAATTCATTATTATTTCAAACCTTTAAGGTCCATTTCCGTCATTCAGGCTTATAAATAACACTGGTGTGGGTTGGTACTCTGTTTAGTGTGACTGACTAGATGTCTCACTATAGCTTCTGGTGGTTGATATGGACACGTAAATGCACTGAATAAATGGCAACCTAAAAATGTGTTTTATGACTTAACATAACGTTGTGACTGTTACGACACACTGGAGATTTGCTCATCAGGCGTGCGTATGTGCATCAGGAAACACCAACACAGCCACTGTTGCATTTTGCCTATTAATGGATTGCCACAGAATCTATAAATAATAGCTCTACATGGGCCCTCATACGTCAGCAGATGTATACACAGCAAACACTCCACTCTCCTTAAGAGTTTATTTGAGTCTACACTTAAAATTAACACTGAAGTGGAGTTAAAGCAGAGGTGCCCAAACTCGGTCCTGGAGGGCCGGTGTCCTGCAGAGTTTAGCTCCAGCTTGCCTCAACACACCTGCTGGGAAGTTTCTAGTATGCCTAGTAAGAGCTTGATTAGCTGCTTCAGGTGTGTTTGATTGGGGTTTGAGCTAAACTCTGCAGGACACCGGCCCTCCAGGACTGAGTTTGGGCACCCCCCGAGTTAAAGGTAATGAGATAATTAAGGGATTAATTGAACGATGATTGATCATTAGTGAAGACACCTGATGTTAACAAGCAGAATCACTGAAGGAAAGAGTCAACATTTTTAAGTCACCATGATGGTGGTCAGTGTTTACTTTATTTCGGCCCTTGACTCTTTAAAAAAAAAATTATTTCTTTCTGATTAACTGTATGTTTATAAAGCACATTTGTTATGGCATAGAAAACACAGCGAATATATGTTAAGCTGCTGGTCGTGGTTTGGTAGCATAAACCTTGTGGTTATACCGTACATCATTCTGAGCCCAATCTCTGATTATATGAGTGGTGTGGTAATTTTACATTATTGTAGTGATGGGAGACACAAACCTTTTCGAAGCTTCGAATCAATTGAACAAATTGCTTCGCAAAATGATTCAATGTTTCGAAGCGTTCAAAACACCACACACTAGTGACGCCTGCTGGTCAAAAGTGTGTAAATGCAACAAAAACATGCATAAAAACAGTTTAAAAAACCCATTGCAAATGTTTTATTGAACACATAATACATTAAATGCAATAAAGAAATTATAAAATACCGTTAAATATTAAATGCCTGTATAATATGTGGTTTTTAACATATTTTATATTAATTGGCTTGTTTTGTTTGTTTTATAGAGACCTTGTATATAGAGGCAAGTAAGAGACTAACTACTTCACATCCTTTTAATTACACAAATGACTCGTTACAAATGTCTACAAATTGATGAAACTGATCCGAGATCAGGTAAAAACCATATAATTAAGGGATTAATTGAACGATGATTGATCATTAGTGAAGACACCTGATGTTAACAAGCAGAATCACTGAAGGAAAGAGTCAACATTTTTAAGTCACCATGATGGTGGTCAGTGTTTACTTTATTTCGGCCCTTGACTCTTTAAAAAAAAAATTATTTCTTTCTGATTAACTGTATGTTTATAAAGCACATTTGTTATGGCATAGAAAACACAGCGAATATATGTTAAGCTGCTGGTCGTGGTTTGGTAGCATAAACCTTGTGGTTATACCGTACATCATTCTGAGCCCAATCTCTGATTATATGAGTGGTGTGGTAATTTTACATTATTGTAGTGATGGGAGACACAAACCTTTTCGAAGCTTCGAATCAATTGAACAAATTGCTTCGCAAAATGATTCAATGTTTCGAAGCGTTCAAAACACCACACACTAGTGACGCCTGCTGGTCAAAAGTGTGTAAATGCAACAAAAACATGCATAAAAACAGTTTAAAAAACCCATTGCAAATGTTTTATTGAACACATAATACATTAAATGCAATAAAGAAATTATAAAATACCGTTAAATATTAAATGCCTGTATAATATGTGGTTTTTAACATATTTTATATTAATTGGCTTGTTTTGTTTGTTTTATAGAGACCTTGTATATAGAGGCAAGTAAGAGACTAACTACTTCACATCCTTTTAATTACACAAATGACTCGTTACAAATGTCTACAAATTGATGAAACTGATCCGAGATCAGGTAAAAACCATAGACGCTGGTTCAATGTTTCGCCTGCTGGAGGGCGATCTCAATGAACTAGCTCGATTCACAGGTTTACAGAGACCCCTGTAAGACCCCCTCAATGGTATACATTTTCAAACATTTCAAAACATTAATTGATGTAATGAAGCCTCGTATACTGAAATCACGTGACTTTGGCAGTTTGATACGTGCTCCAAACCACTGTTTTGAAGCAAATGATCACAAACTCACAAAAGTTTCGAAGCGTCACGAAGCAGTGATTCAAAAGCGGCCATCACTACATTATTGATTACAGCAGCCCTGTGGTGAATGCATGAAATTCTGCGCACACACACAAAAAGTTTGAACCACTTAATTTCTTTAGACCAGAGGTGGGCAAACGTTTTGACTGAAGGGCATCAAGTTCTCCAAATCAAGTGAGGGGCCGCCTAATATGTGTATGACAAATTAAGCTAAATTGATACTCATTTACTACTGTACTGTATGTATATTTGTACATACATGGCAGTTCTATTATTGTATCATCTCTACTTTATTTTGATGAGCACTTTATGACACACAGATAAGGCAAGATCTCCCTGTGCATCCTTGCAGCCTAGCATGCAGAGCAGGGAGAGCAGCAATAACCCCCTTAGAGTAAACAGAACAGAACAAACATAAATGTATTGCAGATATCATTAAAGTTCAATAATTTAATGTAGCATTTTAGAAATTTGTATAATTCAAAGGAGAATCAGAAGGCTGAATCCTGACTGACAAGAGGAGGAGTTGGGGATGGAGGAGGTTAATTAGTTATTGAGCAATGCAAAAGCTGGTGATAATGCTGAAGGACCTTATATATGGGTGCTGTAATAGGTGTCGCATTCCTATAAGTAGACGTGGATCAGCTGAGAGTAAGCTTACGCGTGATTCAATGTTTCGAAGCGTTCAAAACACCACACACTAGTGACGCCTGCTGGTCAAAAGTGTGTAAATGCAACAAAAACATGCATAAAAACAGTTTAAAAAACCCATTGCAAATGTTTTATTGAACACATAATACATTAAATGCAATAAAGAAATTATAAAATACCGTTAAATATTAAATGCCTGTATAATATGTGGTTTTTAACATATTTTATATTAATTGGCTTGTTTTGTTTGTTTTATAGAGACCTTGTATATAGAGGCAAGTAAGAGACTAACTACTTCACATCCTTTTAATTACACAAATGACTCGTTACAAATGTCTACAAATTGATGAAACTGATCCGAGATCAGGTAAAAACCATATAATTAAGGGATTAATTGAACGATGATTGATCATTAGTGAAGACACCTGATGTTAACAAGCAGAATCACTGAAGGAAAGAGTCAACATTTTTAAGTCACCATGATGGTGGTCAGTGTTTACTTTATTTCGGCCCTTGACTCTTTAAAAAAAAAATTATTTCTTTCTGATTAACTGTATGTTTATAAAGCACATTTGTTATGGCATAGAAAACACAGCGAATATATGTTAAGCTGCTGGTCGTGGTTTGGTAGCATAAACCTTGTGGTTATACCGTACATCATTCTGAGCCCAATCTCTGATTATATGAGTGGTGTGGTAATTTTACATTATTGTAGTGATGGGAGACACAAACCTTTTCGAAGCTTCGAATCAATTGAACAAATTGCTTCGCAAAATGATTCAATGTTTCGAAGCGTTCAAAACACCACACACTAGTGACGCCTGCTGGTCAAAAGTGTGTAAATGCAACAAAAACATGCATAAAAACAGTTTAAAAAACCCATTGCAAATGTTTTATTGAACACATAATACATTAAATGCAATAAAGAAATTATAAAATACCGTTAAATATTAAATGCCTGTATAATATGTGGTTTTTAACATATTTTATATTAATTGGCTTGTTTTGTTTGTTTTATAGAGACCTTGTATATAGAGGCAAGTAAGAGACTAACTACTTCACATCCTTTTAATTACACAAATGACTCGTTACAAATGTCTACAAATTGATGAAACTGATCCGAGATCAGGTAAAAACCATATAATTAAGGGATTAATTGAACGATGATTGATCATTAGTGAAGACACCTGATGTTAACAAGCAGAATCACTGAAGGAAAGAGTCAACATTTTTAAGTCACCATGATGGTGGTCAGTGTTTACTTTATTTCGGCCCTTGACTCTTTAAAAAAAAAATTATTTCTTTCTGATTAACTGTATGTTTATAAAGCACATTTGTTATGGCATAGAAAACACAGCGAATATATGTTAAGCTGCTGGTCGTGGTTTGGTAGCATAAACCTTGTGGTTATACCGTACATCATTCTGAGCCCAATCTCTGATTATATGAGTGGTGTGGTAATTTTACATTATTGTAGTGATGGGAGACACAAACCTTTTCGAAGCTTCGAATCAATTGAACAAATTGCTTCGCAAAATGATTCAATGTTTCGAAGCGTTCAAAACACCACACACTAGTGACGCCTGCTGGTCAAAAGTGTGTAAATGCAACAAAAACATGCATAAAAACAGTTTAAAAAACCCATTGCAAATGTTTTATTGAACACATAATACATTAAATGCAATAAAGAAATTATAAAATACCGTTAAATATTAAATGCCTGTATAATATGTGGTTTTTAACATATTTTATATTAATTGGCTTGTTTTGTTTGTTTTATAGAGACCTTGTATATAGAGGCAAGTAAGAGACTAACTACTTCACATCCTTTTAATTACACAAATGACTCGTTACAAATGTCTACAAATTGATGAAACTGATCCGAGATCAGGTAAAAACCATATAATTAAGGGATTAATTGAACGATGATTGATCATTAGTGAAGACACCTGATGTTAACAAGCAGAATCACTGAAGGAAAGAGTCAACATTTTTAAGTCACCATGATGGTGGTCAGTGTTTACTTTATTTCGGCCCTTGACTCTTTAAAAAAAAAATTATTTCTTTCTGATTAACTGTATGTTTATAAAGCACATTTGTTATGGCATAGAAAACACAGCGAATATATGTTAAGCTGCTGGTCGTGGTT
Organism: Sinocyclocheilus grahami; assembly: GCF_001515645.1. NCBI lineage: Eukaryota > Metazoa > Chordata > Actinopteri > Cypriniformes > Cyprinidae > Sinocyclocheilus > Sinocyclocheilus grahami. Next base: position 187,105 of record NW_015506843.1, on the reverse strand, counting down.
TGGTAGCATAAACCTTGTGGTTATACCGTACATCATTCTGAGCCCAATCTCTGATTATATGAGTGGTGTGGTAATTTTACATTATTGTAGTGATGGGAGACACAAACCTTTTCGAAGCTTCGAATCAATTGAACAAATTGCTTCGCAAAATGATTCAATGTTTCGAAGCGTTCAAAACACCACACACTAGTGACGCCTGCTGGTCAAAAGTGTGTAAATGCAACAAAAACATGCATAAAAACAGTTTAAAAAACCCATTGCAAATGTTTTATTGAACACATAATACATTAAATGCAATAAAGAAATTATAAAATACCGTTAAATATTAAATGCCTGTATAATATGTGGTTTTTAACATATTTTATATTAATTGGCTTGTTTTGTTTGTTTTATAGAGACCTTGTATATAGAGGCAAGTAAGAGACTAACTACTTCACATCCTTTTAATTACACAAATGACTCGTTACAAATGTCTACAAATTGATGAAACTGATCCGAGATCAGGTAAAAACCATAGACGCTGGTTCAATGTTTCGCCTGCTGGAGGGCGATCTCAATGAACTAGCTCGATTCACAGGTTTACAGAGACCCCTGTAAGACCCCCTCAATGGTATACATTTTCAAACATTTCAAAACATTAATTGATGTAATGAAGCCTCGTATACTGAAATCACGTGACTTTGGCAGTTTGATACGTGCTCCAAACCACTGTTTTGAAGCAAATGATCACAAACTCACAAAAGTTTCGAAGCGTCACGAAGCAGTGATTCAAAAGCGGCCATCACTACATTATTGATTACAGCAGCCCTGTGGTGAATGCATGAAATTCTGCGCACACACACAAAAAGTTTGAACCACTTAATTTCTTTAGACCAGAGGTGGGCAAACGTTTTGACTGAAGGGCATCAAGTTCTCCAAATCAAGTGAGGGGCCGCCTAATATGTGTATGACAAATTAAGCTAAATTGATACTCATTTACTACTGTACTGTATGTATATTTGTACATACATGGCAGTTCTATTATTGTATCATCTCTACTTTATTTTGATGAGCACTTTATGACACACAGATAAGGCAAGATCTCCCTGTGCATCCTTGCAGCCTAGCATGCAGAGCAGGGAGAGCAGCAATAACCCCCTTAGAGTAAACAGAACAGAACAAACATAAATGTATTGCAGATATCATTAAAGTTCAATAATTTAATGTAGCATTTTAGAAATTTGTATAATTCAAAGGAGAATCAGAAGGCTGAATCCTGACTGACAAGAGGAGGAGTTGGGGATGGAGGAGGTTAATTAGTTATTGAGCAATGCAAAAGCTGGTGATAATGCTGAAGGACCTTATATATGGGTGCTGTAATAGGTGTCGCATTCCTATAAGTAGACGTGGATCAGCTGAGAGTAAGCTTACGCGAGCTTAACTAACGGGACCTGCCAAAACTTACACTACTCTTGATTTATATTCCCCTCACTCCACAAAAAAAGTCCCGTAATTTAGCAGTGTTCAGAGCAGAAAAGGAAACGACCAATTATTTCTATGCTTTCCCATGAAATTACAGTGGCCTTGAGCAGGAGGATAACACTTGCTTTTGTTCTCTTACTGGAAAGTATACAGAGTTGTTTTTTTTAGCATTTTTAAACAGTACCAATTCTAGGCATTTTTTTTTAAAACAAATGAACACGTTCAATTTTTAAACAAATAACTATTTGCAAATTATGCATGTTTTTTATTTTCTATTTAACCAACAGCACCTGACCACATTTCTTCTTGGTTTATCTGGCTGTTATAACTTGATGATAGTAGCCAAACAAGCGCAACGTACAAGAGCACAACTAATACAAACACTGACCACCATCATGGTGACTTAAAAAAGTTGACTTTCCTTCAGTGATTCTGCTTGTTAATATCAAGTGTCTACACTAATGTTCATTCATCATTCAATTAATCACTTAATCAACTCATTAACCTTAACACTGCTTAAGTGTTCATTTTAACACTCTTGAGTGTGGACTCAAATAAACTCTGAGGAGAGTTAATTTAACACTGGGGGTTTTGCTGGGTATATTTTACGACTTTAGGTACTTTTTAACTTTTGTGCTTAGTGTGAGTCAGAGTTGGGACTTTCAAGTCTCAAGCAAGTCTCAAGTCAAATCCCAAGTCCTCAAAATAAAATAAATAATAAATTTAATGAGATAATTAAGTGACTAATTAAATGATGATTGTGCATTAGTAATGAACAATCAACATCATTGAAGAAAAGAGAAATACAAGAACTACAGACTTCAGCCACAGCCTTGGATGGAATCAACTGAAGAAACACACACACACACACACACACAAACAATGCCACCATAATTGTGGTCAAGGTTTGCTTTAGTTGGTCTCTTGACCCTTGATGTGTTCATTACTAATGCACAATCATCATTTAATTAGTCACTTAATTATCTCATTAACTTTAACTCTTTGAGTTAAAACCACACCTCTGGTGTGAGTAGTCCAGCTTACATGCAATATATATGTATTTATTCCTGGCTTTCATTTACAACAAACTATTCATGATCTGAAAATCTGCAAGATAGACCAGGAAATAAACAGAATGTTTTTTTGTTTTGTTTTTTATTTTGGCAAATCTAAAAGAAAGATTTTCTTTTTTTATGTAATATTTTGACGTCAATAATCAGAGGTTAAAAAGAGAGAGGAAAGGGGAAATGAGTTGGAAATGACGCCGTTCTGGTTATAAATGAGGCTGCTAAACCTTCCTCCTTTCTCTTCATGTGTCATTTGGTTTCAGCTGATGAGTTGTCCTGCGCTACGGTATGACCAGTTTCTTATGTTTTGTTTGTTTGTTTGTTTGTTTGTTTATACATTTTCAATGCTTCTACACTTAACAAAAAATGCGTCTGTTTTGAAACTGTTTCCACTCAGAAATTGCTAGTAAATTTCCCAAATAATTACAATTACAATTTGGAGGTAGAAAGACTGAAATATATTTTTCTTGTAAATCTCAACCATATTCAAATTTCTGTGTTGCAGGTGTTGCTATGGTGATGTCAGTCAGAATGGCTCTTCTTCTTCCTCTCATCTTTTCTCTCATGATCCACAGTGAGTTTCTGATGCTTCTCAGTAGGCTTGTTCAGACTTTCGGATTTTTGTGCATATCCGATTGTAATCCGCATATTAAGCCTGTGTGATCAGCAAAAATTCACATTTTTTTGTAGCAGGCCTGTCACAAACTTGGTGCGATATTTAATTGTAAGCCTATGGGTGAGACTTCCGGTTCATTAGCCATTGTAAGGGAAATAACGAGAAGAATAACAACGTGCAGTAAACGGTAAAACTGTTTGCACTACAAACCAGTGTGTTCATAATTAATATCATGCATTAAGGTAAGACACACCAATTTGCAATCTCAAGCAGCAAAACGAGGTGTTTTGTACAGTTAAAAATAGCTGGACACGGATGAGACCGGAAGCCAGACCCATAAAATGTACAAATTGTATTCTTATAGGAAAAATAAGGTGGATAATCGTGTTGGAAGCAGGGTTGCCAAGTCCGCATTATACAATTTTTTTTTTTTATTGGACTGCTTTTAAACTGTTGCCGTTGGGTTGATTTTTTTCCCCTTGTGGGTTAAAGTTTTGAAATATTGCATCAATTAAATTTCACTGGAATGCTTGTAGTGAAATATTTAATATATGATAAAACTGTGCTGATGTTAACTTTTGTGAAGGAGGGCCACAGGTAGGAAGCCTTTGAGATGTGTTTATGATCAATCTGCACAACAGTGACTGTAAAATATGTATTTTAGGTATGGAAATGACATATAAGAGTTTTGATATTTGGGATATGGTCATTGCACTACTTTGGGACTGTTTTGTCATGCAGACATGGCAACCCTGCTGTAGAGCAGATGCTTTAAGTTTAGAATTGTACCGTATGTTTTCCAACTGCACTGAATTATTTTTATTTCTATAAAAATGCAAAATGACAGTGGAGGTGGTGGTCTAGTAATGTAATCGGTGTATGACCAAACACTGTGTAACACCAACTAGTGCAGTAAGCCTAGTGTTAATGTAACTTCATTATTCTTGTTATGTGCCAAATTGTGGTTATGTGCCCCACACTATATTTTTTGACCGCCCACTTCTCAGCAAGGGTAAAACCGCCTGCTCCCACAAGATTTGCACTGGGTCCGACAGGATCCCGTTCCCAATGCAGCCCTCTAGTAAGCCAAAAGAACATGGCTTGAATACTCCTTAGAGTGCAGTGCATGCTTTTGTTTTCCGTGTTGAGTGTTTGGTGTTGCTTTCTTAGAATAGAAACTAGTTTGCAAAAAATAACAGAAAAAGAATAGAACATTAAAAAAATATAAGAAAAGAAAACAACAACCCCACGCACATGCCCCCATCCCACCTGAAATATCACTTGTCCCACCCTTCATCTCAAGATGAAATATAATCCAGCGTAAAGGCAACATGTTGTAAAACATCTGTAATGCAAATTGTATTGTTGTTAGAAACCAATGCAGATATTCAGTCAAATAAAAGAGCACATTTGAGCAGTTGCCATACACAGTGTGGACAGTCAGTCGTCTAGATCAGATTTGAATCAGATATGCACATAATGGGATTTGGACTGACAGTGTAAAGAAGGTTCAATTATTTGCTGTGCTGTGCTTTCAATTATGTATATAAAGGAACTGGGTAGTAACTGATTACATGTAATTTGGATTATGTAATCAGATTCCAAAAATTAAGTACAAACCAAATTATTCTCCTATAGGAGCAGTACAAGCATGAAGTCTGTCTTTGTAATGTCTGTCCAATGCTTTACTCAGTATCTCATTTCTAATGCAAATGTAATGGCAAACTTATCTTCGTTATGTGTTTTTTCTCAGAAAATACTGATGAATGATATTGATTGTATCTGATTAATATTTTAATCTAGACAGTGCCAGTTCACTGTTCTGTCTCAGCTGTTCAGTGCTGCTTTTCTTCAACACCCTCTACTCAGCAGGGTTGCCAGGTTTTCACAACAAAACCTGCCCAATTGCTACTCAAAACTAGCCCAAACGTGTTTCAAGGGGAGGTCCCCCGGTAAAAATCGCTTTCTGGGGATTAAAATACACATTTGTTGGTGGGATTCCCCTAGTAAAATTATCATTTATTGGGGTTGCTTCAACCTGCGGACATGAAAAACAACCCGCAGCAACAGTGATAAAGTAGCCCAATTCTATGGGAAAACCGCAGATTGGCAACAGTGCTACTCAACAACCAAAAGACATTCAAAGATCTTGAGCAAATACATTCAGTTAGTAACTGCTGCTAATCTTTTCTTCTTATGAATTCTGTGTTTCAGGGGTTTCTAGTGCTGATTGGGTTGTGAGTTACAGTCCTTCACACATCTGTGCACTAAAGGACTCATCAGTGATAATGAACTGCACTTATACGTACCCTACTGGATATCAGATCAAGAAAGCGTTCTGGACCAAAGGTAAAAAGAAAGATTCAAGTGATGAAGAAGATGAACATGAAGTGTTTCCAGATCTGTCTAAGGACCCTGAATACAGTCAGAGGCTTCAGTATCTGGGAGATAAACAGAAGAACTGCACCATCAGACTGAGTCATGTGACACATAAGGATGAACACATGTACTATTTCAGATTCACAACTAATAAACCTGATAAGAAATGGATTGGTAAACCAGGAGTGACTCTTACTGTGACAGGTGACTTTCATGAGGTTTCTCTCTTCTTCTGTGCATTATGTTGAGTAATAATCAGTGTATGACAGCAGCACTAGATATAATGTGTGTGTTGTGTTCAGATCTTCAGGTGGAGGCTCCTGAGAGAGTGACAGAGGGAGATTCAGTGCGTCTGACATGTAAAAGCAGCTGCACTCTGACTGACAGCGCAACATTCATCTGGTACAGAAACTCACAGCCATTAACTGAGAGAAGAGACAGAAACAATCAACTCCTGCTGCAGTCAGTCAGAAGAGAGGATGCAGGCAGATACAGCTGTGCTCAACATGAACACACTTACATCTCTCCTGCTGTTCATCTCAGTGTCATGTGTGAGTGCAGATTCATTAGTATATTAATTGTTGAGTTAATGTCTGGGGAAAAGAAAAAAAAAACTTTTGTCCTCTTTAGACCCACCAAAGAACGTCTTATTGTCCATCAGTCCATGTTGTGAAATAGTGGAGGGAGATTCAGTGGCTCTGACCTGCAGCAGTGATTCAAACCCACCTGCAGAAATCAGCTGGTTTAAAGGAGGAACGCTTGTAGGATCTGGAAGAATCTACAACATCTCAAACATCAGCTCTGATCACAGTGAAGAATACAAGTGCAAGTCCAGAAATAAACTTGGAGAGAAATACTCTGATGCTGTGACTTTAAACATTACGTGTGAGTTAATGATGGTTCAGTAACTGTGACTTTAAATCCTCTAAACATGCTCTATGATGTTACATTTATTATAATACTTAATGACATCAATGTTTTTCTGTGTTAGATCCTCCAAAGAACACCTCAGTGTCCATCAGTCCGTCTGGTGAAATAGTGGAGGGAGATTCAGTGACTCTGAGCTGCAGCAGTGATTCAAACCCACCTGCAGAAATCAGCTGGTTTAAAGGAGGAACG
>NW_015506843.1:178966-180290 GCF_001515645.1 Sinocyclocheilus grahami | reverse complement strand
AGAATACAAGTGCAAGTCCAGAAATAAACTTGGAGAGAAATACTCTGATGCTGTGACTTTAAACATCATGTGTGAGTTATTGGTTTATTCATTTTGACAAGACATTATCTAAATATCTGTAATCCAACACAGTCTCGAAACAATTTGTAGCAACTAATTCATACATTTTTATATGATCTGCTCATGCCCTGCTGAGGGCCAGATTTAGAGTTGCTGGTTCATGCTTGCTTTATTGCAAATCATTGGTTCTATTAATCACATTGCATACATTCCTATGAAATGTTTACATCATTCTTACCGTTTCTCATGATTCGTCTTTACATCTCTCCTGCTGTTCATCTCAATGTCATGTGTGAGTATTTGGTTATAATTTGAAAAGTTAAAAAGCTTGTTGACTATAAATCTGAAATGAAAATATTATTTCATATTTAGCTCATCACCTGTGAAATGTTATAAACATTATTTCCACATCCTAAAGTGAGAATCTCCTGACAGGAAAACAAGAGTGAAAAATGTTGTCAGATGTTAACGTGTGAACTTGCATTGTTATTGCGACAAACGGAACAGAACAGAATATTCAACATGGGAGAAATTCAACTCAAAGAAGAAATTACATAATTTTCTATGAGCAGTTTTTTTTGGATCAATCTTGATTTCTCAAAACAGTGGACAAGTCAGAGTGAATTGCTGCATGCACACGTAGAGCTGTGCACATGTAACGGACCAACAGATTTTCATGAAACAAATTACATTTCAGTTTCAGTTTGATGTCAGTATCACATCACATGTATAGAGTTTTTAAAAGACAACTCTGAAAACATATTGTTGAGGTTAAACCCAGCCTTCTTCCAATTTCCTTGTTCTGTGTTTTAAGATATTCTTTGTATTACCAGGTATAATAATTATATGTTGTGTTTGCTTAATTGAGACAAATTTGCATGTACAGAATTTTGTAGCTGGCACAGTGGTAACTTTTTTTCATTGTTTGTCAGGTGTAGGCCATGGGATAATACAAACATAAAGCTTAAGCTTCTATCAGACATATACGTAACTTAAGTTTTTATCATTAGTTTCCACTGTGAAACTTAACAGCAACCAAAATGCAATGGTGTGAAATAATTTTGTATCCTAAGTTGTTGATGATGATGATGATGATGATGATGACGACACTATGTTTTCTAAACAAACTGTAGTCTCAAATTTATGGTTTATTGATCTTTTTTAGACTCTCCAAAGAATGTCTCAGTGTCCATCAGTCCAACTGGTGAAAAAGAAGATTCAGTGACTCTGAGCTGCAGCAGTGATTCAAACCCACCTGCAGAAA
>NW_015506843.1:161840-178553 GCF_001515645.1 Sinocyclocheilus grahami | reverse complement strand
CTGCACCATCAGACTGAGTCATGTGACACAGAAGGATTCACACAAGTACTATTTCAGATTCATCACTGATAAAGATAATGTGAAATGGCTTGGCAAACAAGGATTGACTCTTACTGTGACAGGTGACTTTCATGAGGTTTCTCTCTTCTTCTGTGCATTATGTTGAGTAATAATCAGTGTATGACAGCAGCACTAGATATAATGTGTGTGTTGTGTTCAGATCTTCAGGTGGAGGCTCCTGAGAGAGTGACAGAGGGAGATTCAGTGCGTCTGACATGTAAAAGCAGCTGCACTCTGACTGACAGAGCAACATTCATCTGGTACAGAAACTCACAGCCATTAACTGAGAGAAGAGACAGAAACAATCAACTCCTGCTGCAGTCAGTCAGAAGAGAGGATGCAGGCAGATACAGCTGTGCTCAACATGAACACACTTACATCTCTCCTGCTGTTCATCTCAGTGTCATGTGTGAGTGCAGATTCATTAGTATATTAATTGTTGAGTTAATGTCTGGGGAAAAGAAAAAAAAAACTTTTGTCCTCTTTAGACCCACCAAAGAACGTCTTATTGTCCATCAGTCCATGTTGTGAAATAGTGGAGGGAGATTCAGTGGCTCTGACCTGCAGCAGTGATTCAAACCCACCTGCAGAAATCAGCTGGTTTAAAGGAGGAACGCTTGTAGGATCTGGAAGAATCTACAACATCTCAAACATCAGCTCTGATCACAGTGAAGAATACAAGTGCAAGTCCAGAAATAAACTTGGAGAGAAATACTCTGATGCTGTGACTTTAAACATTACGTGTGAGTTAATGATGGTTCAGTAACTGTGACTTTAAATCCTCTAAACATGCTCTATGATGTTACATTTATTATAATACTTAATGACATCAATGTTTTTCTGTGTTAGATCCTCCAAAGAACACCTCAGTGTCCATCAGTCCGTCTGGTGAAATAGTGGAGGGAGATTCAGTGACTCTGAGCTGCAGCAGTGATTCAAACCCACCTGCAGAAATCAGCTGGTATTACCAGGTATAATAATTATATGTTGTGTTTGCTTAATTGAGACAAATTTGCATGTACAGAATTTTGTAGCTGGCACAGTGGTAACTTTTTTTCATTGTTTGTCAGGTGTAGGCCATGGGATAATACAAACATAAAGCTTGAGCTTCTATCAGACATATACGTAACTTAAGTTTTTATCATTAGTTTCCACTGTGAAACTTAACAGCAACCAAAATGCAATGGTGTGAAATAATTTTGTATCCTAAGTTGTTGATGATGATGATGATGATGATGATGACGACACTATGTTTTCTAAACAAACTGTAGTCTCAAATTTATGGTTTATTGATCTTTTTTAGACTCTCCAAAGAATGTCTCAGTGTCCATCAGTCCAACTGGTGAAAAAGAAGATTCAGTGACTCTGAGCTGCAGCAGTGATTCAAACCCACCTGCAGAAAACATCTGGTTTAAGGAGAATCAAAGCTCAGCTGTTGGATCTGGACAGAGTTTCAGTGCACTACAGAGTGGACGCTTCTACTGTGAGGCTCACAATCAACACGGATCTCAGAGATCAGATGCTGTTACTGTCACTGTTAAAGGTAGAGCAGTTAAATATTTCTGCTGAGCATGTGTTTGAAAAATTATAAATGGATGGATGGATGAATGAATGAAAGTTTTGAAGGTGTGGTTTGCAGAAGTGCTGGATGTGACAGATGATATGATGAAAGCTTAGCTCATTGATATTACTCAGGCTGTATTGACGTTGCAAGGTCAAATCACTGGACTTTCCATTCTTACAAATTGTTTATCAAGTCTACCAATGAACTGAAATTTAAATAAGACATTAATTTAATTCAAGTGTATAAAAATTGCACATTTTCATACAATTTATTTTGTCAGCCAAAGACCTGCCAGAATACACTGGCTGGCATATTATATTTTATTCACCATCGAACATTTTCTGATTTCTGCATCTAATAAATGCTGCATATATTGCTATTTGTATATACATAAGATCATACTGTAGTTTTCATTCTTTTTCAGGAGATAAAACAGTCCTGTACGCAGCTGTTGCGATCGCAGTCGGATGTGGACTTTTATTTCTTATCTGCATCATCATGTTCATAAGGTGACATCTTTAATAATGCGCGATGGTGTACTCATTAATAATTATGAATGTGTGTTTGTGTTTACATGCTTATCTCTGCACTACAGGAAGGCAACAAGTGGCGTTGCAGACGTCAGACAGAAGCAGGTCAGAACACAGAAATATCTCTGTTCCTGAAATCACAACTTCGTTATGTCGTGTTTTATAAAATATGTTTTTTTTTATTCTTTGGATCTGAATCTGAAAGAATGAGAAATCAGTGAAAATGAGCTAAAGATGTTATTGCGACAAACGGAACAGAACAGAATATTCAACATGGGAGAAATTCAACTCAAAGAAGAAATTACATAATTTTCTATGAGCAGTTTTTTTTGGATCAATCTTGATTTCTCAAAACAGTGGACAAGTCAGAGTGAATTGCTGCATGCACACGTAGAGCTGTGCACATGTAACGGACCAACAGATTTTCATGAAACAAATTACATTTCAGTTTCAGTTTGATGTCAGTATCACATCACATGTATAGAGTTTTTAAAAGACAACTCTGAAAACATATTGTTGAGGTTAAACCCAGCCTTCTTCCAATTTCCTTGTTCTGTGTTTTAAGATATTCTTTGTATTACCAGGTATAATAATTATATGTTGTGTTTGCTTAATTGAGACAAATTTGCATGTACAGAATTTTGTAGCTGGCACAGTGGTAACTTTTTTTCATTGTTTGTCAGGTGTAGGCCATGGGATAATACAAACATAAAGCTTAAGCTTCTATCAGACATATACGTAACTTAAGTTTTTATCATTAGTTTCCACTGTGAAACTTAACAGCAACCAAAATGCAATGGTGTGAAATATATATTGTATCCTAAGTTGTTGATGATGATGATGATGATGACGACACTATGTTTTCTAAACAAACTGTAGTCTCAAATTTATGGTTTATTGATCTTTTTTAGACTCTCCAAAGAATGTCTCAGTGTCCATCAGTCCAACTGGTGAAAAAGAAGATTCAGTGACTCTGAGCTGCAGCAGTGATTCAAACCCACCTGCAGAAAACATCTGGTTTAAGGAGAATCAAAGCTCAGCTGTTGGATCTGGACAGAGTTTCAGTGCACTACAGAGTGGACGCTTCTACTGTGAGGCTCACAATCAACACGGATCTCAGAGATCAGACGCTGTTGCTGTCACTGTTAAAGGTAGAGCGGTTCAATATTTCTGCTGAGCATGTGTTTGAAAAATTATAAATGGATGGATGGATGAATGAATGAAAGTTTTGAAGGTGTGGTTTGCAGAAGTGCTGGATGTGACAGATGATATGATGAAAGCTTAGCTCATTGATATTACTCAGGCTGTATTGACGTTGCAAGGTAAAATCACTGGACTTTCCATTCTTACAAATTGCTTCCAATTAATATTTATCAAGCTAGTCTACCAATGAACTGACATTTAAATAAGACATTAATTTAATTCAAGTGTATAAAAATTGCACATTTTCATACAATTTATTTTGTCAGCCAAAGACCTGCCAGAATACACTGGCTGGCATATTATATTTTTAGTCACCATCGAACATTTTCTGATTTCTGCATCTAATAAATGCTGCATATATTGCTATTTGTATATACATAAGATCATACTGTAGTTTTCATTCTTTTTCAGGAGGAGATAAAACAGTCCTGTACGCAGCTGTTGCGATCGCAGTCGGATGTGGACTTTTATTTCTTATCTGCATCATCATGTTCATAAGGTGACATCTTTAATAATGCGCGATGGTGTACTCATTAATAATTATGAATGTGTGTTTGTGTTTACATGCTTATCTCTGCACTACAGGAAGGCAAAAAGTGGAGTTGCAGACGTCAGACAGAAGCAGGTCAGAACACAGAAATATCTCTGTTCCTGAAATCACAACTTCGTTATGTCGTGTTTTATAAAATGTTTTTTTTTTATTCTTTGGATCTGAATCTGAAAGAATGAGAAATCAGTGAAAATGAGCTAAAGGGACATGCATCTCATGCAGGTGATTTTACTTCTACACTTCACTTTTCTGAAAGGTGTTGGCTTCTTTCTCCAGGTTGAACAGCCTTCCAGCTCTGAGAGGAACCACTGTGATGATGGTCTGTATGCTACAGTTTCACCCAAGAGACCCAGCGCAGATCAGACCCCGGGAAAAGCCAAAAAGATAGTGTACGCAACCTTCCAACACATCCGAAACAATGAGAGCAACGAGAATCTGAGAGTGCACCATCCTGATCCTGCTGCGAGGTGAGAAACAAAATTGGTTTGAGTCACATTTTCTTTTTATTTTGAAACGTACTAATTACGTCAGAATTGACTGACCTTTGATCGGCTCCTGCATTACTTGCGGTGGATCTTAAATGGTCATCCACACTTCATATTTGATTGTGTTGTTCCACAGATTCGATGCGATGGTGGGTAAATCAGTGATTTACAGCAGAATCAAATGATCCAGGACCTGTCACACGGATTGAAACTGAAGCTGCACTCAATCAGCTGAGTGTAAATATACTGCAGCTTTGAATCAGATGTTTAGAATAGTGATGTAAATGCATGTCAAGACACATGACATTTCTCCCTGTTAGTAGTTGAATAGGAAGTACGTACCATTACCACAAACTAAGAATGTCCATGGTGGTTATTTACATCATTGTACCTAGATGTTTTTAAGACTGTGGTTAGTGATTGGTGCGTCTGTGTGGGGAAGTTACAACCTCAACTAGCTGCATTTAAACGCCTGTCGAAACTCTTTCTGTTAATAGCATGTTTTGTAATGTTTCCAAAGATTTGCGTAATTTTCCATGAATTGCAATCTCGGTGTTACGTGTCTTAGTCACTCTTTTGTGTCTCTTTTTCATGTTTCATAAAACATGTTTGATGCTTTGCCATTATAATTGCATGCATGTTTAATATATTGGTGTATTTTAAGATTTAAATAAAGTTTATACATGTATGTTTTTGGTGATGTTCTATCGATGTCTGACATTAGAAATACATGAATTCGTTACATTTTCATATGTTGATGGTTTTGTTCTGTAGCCTACACTGTAAAAAAAATTCTGTAGTTTTTACAAAATAATTTTGGCAGCTGTGGTTGCCAGAATAATTTTGTAAAAAAATACAGAAATACAGAAAACTGTAAACACATTTAGGGCCTACAGTATAAAACTGTAATTTACAAACAAGAAAATTGTAATGTAAACCAGTAAATTCAACAATGCACACTGCTATTAAAATCTGTTTTGTACCTTTAACATACTGACAACCACCATAATAATGCAGGTGGTAAAAGAGAAAGCCACATGAAGAATCAAAGCTCATCACAAGTAGCTTCGGCACAAGCAGAAGCATATGCTAATATATAGAAGGTGCACAGAGTCATTCATGCAAACACTAAACACCATCATGGTAACACACATGATACTTAAATAATGCATTCAACTATCATTAAACAACAGAAGATGTAACAAAGCCCAAATATACATAACTAATAACAAAAACTTTTTAAAAAACATGATTATTTAAACAAAATACTTTCAAATGTGGAGTGTCATGCAGGGAATTCTGGGAATATCAGTTTACAGTTTTTGACTGTAAATTATACATTGATTCGTTATTTTCACTTCTAAAAACTCTCAAATTAACAGCATTTTACTGTAAAATTACATGAAATGTCTGGTTAGATATTTTACAGTTTTTCCCTGTATATAGTACGGGAACTTAATGTTAACCTATTAACAGTTTTTTTCCGTAGCGTTTTTACAAAATTATACAGTTAAAATTACACTTATTTTTTACAGTGCACATTAGCTTGACAACAGGCACGGTTTCACCTCGTCAACGCCGATGACGATTTTGAGACGCTCCTCTTTATTTGATACATTTAAACGGGAAAATACTGGACATCAAAAATCCTTTTTTTTTCTTCCTAACAATGTGATGTGATCGCGCGCCTTTTCTGAGGCAGAGAAAACACTACTGCGCATGAGCAGAGTAAAAGCCAGGGGCAAGTTCAAGCTCAAACCGGTGTGCAACGTTTTGCTACGGTTTCCGGTTTGAACGACATGTTTCCTGAAAACGGTGTGCAACGGGGTTTGAGATAGTTTTCTCTAGTTTGGTGGGTGTGTCAAAAATGTCAGCCCAATCAGCAACAGCATGTATATAAACCACGCGGTATTAAAGAGACAGCGTGCACAATGTAATTAACATCCAAATAAATTCACAAGAGCAAGTATATTGTTTGCACATGTTTATTTACATTAAAGGCAAAATAACTGAAATAATAAGAGCACAAGTATAGATCTGGAACTTCTTTAAGTCTGTCTAAATATCATTTAGTAATTGCAGTGTCTTCTGGTCCATATCCTTTGCTTAGGAAGATGTGCTAGACACTGATTAATGTAACATAAAAATACTATACATATTTATATATTTTGCTATTGTATTGTGGAGTGACACTTTCATAAACTTTTCTATACCCCTCTGATTATATAATGGTAAATATTACAATATCATAGCACGCCAACAGTGATCAGCAATAATGATAAGCCTAATACTCACAAATAAAAATAATAAGGTCATATAGATCATAACACAGTCTCGGAGGTAAGAAGTGGATTATCCTTCACCTGAAATGTTTCTTTTCATCCTGAAATGCGAGGCAAATGTTGGATCACAATAATTAGGAACCACAGTTTCCACAAATCCCTTCATTTGATTGGGATGTTCTCTTTTATTCTGGACGGCAAGGGCAGTGACTGTAACATCGAGCGTATTTTGCAGTATTAAACATGTATTTATACCGATTTCATCAGGCTCCGAAAATTCTTCAAAAAGAACACAAAGAATGGCCTTCTCAGCTTCCATAGCTGCAACTCTTGCGTCATCAGAACAGGGTGTTCAACGCACCACCATTTCCATTTAAAAAACGTTTTGCACCGTTTTGTCGGGGCTGAACGCAGCCCTGTTCTCACAAGGTTATCGCGCGCTTTACAGTCAGATGGATTCTGATTGGCTGTCAGTGATAACAACTTGGGTTGTCCTTGTCCTCTTTAGTCCGGATGACATGGCGTCCCAGTTTTCCAAAAAGAACTTCAAATTTTGATTCGTCTGACCACAGAACAGTTTTCCACTTTGCCACAGTCCATTTTAAATGAGCCTTGGCCCAGAGAAAACGCCTGTGCTTCTGGATCATGTTTAGATATGGCTTCTTTTTTGACCTATAGAGTTTTAGCCGGCAACGGCGAATGGCACGGTGGATTGTGTTCACCGACAATGTTTTCTGGAAGTATTCCTGAGCCCATGTTGTGATTTCCATTACAGTAACATTCCTGTATGTGATGCAGGGCCCGAAGATCACGGGCATCCAGTATGGTTTTCCGGCCTTGACCCTTACGCACAGAGATTGTTCCAGATTCTCTGAATCTTTGGATGATATTATGCACTGTAGATGATGATAACTTCAAACTCTTTGCAATTTTTCTCTGAGAAACGCCTTTCTGATATTGCTCCACTATTTTTCGCCGCAGCATTGGGGGAATTGGTGATCCTCTGCCCATCTTGACTTCTGAGAGACACTGCCACTCTGAGAGGTTCTTTTTATACCCAGTCATGTTGCCAATTGACCTAATAAGTTGTAAATTGGTCCTCCAGCTGTTCCTTATATGTACATTTACCTTTTCCGGCCTCTTATTGCTACCTGTCCCAACTTTTTTGGAATGTGTAGCTGTCATGAAATCCAAAATGAGCCAATATTTGGCATGACATTTCAAAATGTCTCACTTTCAACATGTGATATGTTATCTATATTCTATTGTGAATAAAATATAAGTTTATGAGATTTGTAAATTATTCCATTCCTTTTTTACTCACAATTTGTACAGTGTCCCAACTTTTTTGGAATTGGGTTTGTATTAGGCAGGAAACAATTTCAGTAGAGATGCACTTATACTGTGCACCAGAGCGCAGTGTAGTCTATGAGTAGAATGTTTTTTGAGTGCAGTGCAGTCCTCTTTAGTTTCTCTCCAGCTGACCTGAGGTCTCAATAAATTAAAATAATACAACAAATCATAACGGAATCTTTATGTATAACCAAAGAATATATTTTAGGCACAGCTAAAATAACCGGAAGCGTATGACACCGGAAGCCTCGCACATTCAAGTTACAAATTGCCCCGCCGCTCTTACATTAAAAAGGTGAGTGCACAAAAATCTCTCTTGGATAACGGTTAAAGGCCACTCACACAAAATGTTGTGCAAACCAATAGCGATGCACCAATATAGAAATATTTTTTACAGACTGATTTTTCCAAATGCATAATAAAAAAAAGTCAAGTTGAGCGCTGCATTGTGGTATACAGTACTGCATGCAATGCATTCTGGTTGTGTACTGCACATTTTGACAAATGTTCATGACAGCACATTGTTAATATACAGAAGATGCTCAGTATGCATATTTACCACATAGTCACAGTGTCAAGCCAACCTAATGTCTCTAGTCTATTAAAACTGGGATACAAGACGGTTTTTAATTGGAAACAAATTAATAGGCCTACACCATAAAAATAAACAGGCTGATACTGATAGTTATCAATCATGAAATAAAACATGTTTGGTTTGATATGCATGACTTCGCAAGCTGTCGTTGGTTTTCCTTGGGTTAAGGCCAAACAGCAGCGCACTGTTAACAAACAATTCAAGTTGTAATGATTTTACTGGCTTCCAGCAGAGACCCCGCAAACCACAGAGACACTGAGAAAGACCGTTTCTGCGTCAGGTCAGTGCTGTTAATAATAACCCGTCACACACACTCAGAGTCATGTCTGAGTTATCCGTGCTTTCATTCCAGCCGTGCTTGAGACAGCTGAGTGGGAGAAAGTCTCAAGACTCAAGACAGATCAGATGAGAGCTGGGCTTGGAGATCAGCCCACAAACGACTGGAGGAACGGGTCAGAAAGACGAAACCCTGAACAATGTCATAATGACCATGGAAACACAGTTACTGTCATGGTTCTGGTGGTCCAGTGTGAGATGAATAGAGGGACGTTTGCCCAGGATATGTGAGCAAACAAACACCAGATTTGCTGTCTGAAAATATCACCGATTTTGACAACTTTGGTGGAAAACACTTATCCAGATGAGATGCTCCGATCTGCCAATAAAAATGACTTTGGTTGCTTTCTTAATGCATGTTCCTGGTCTTAATGTGAATGATTCATTAGTGCATGTTGTTTTCAAAAATATGTATAGGGAAAGTTCAACAGAATGAAATGAAGATCCCCTGAACACATGCTGGAGTCCATGAACAGCCGTGAACGCCTGTCTCACATAGAGAGGAACGATCCAACTTGGCGGTAATTCACGGAAAAACAGTAAAGAGCGGTTCATATTTTACATCAAGGACTAATAAAACTCTGGTTCAGAATCACACAGGGTTGGAAATTCAATCTCAGAATGAATACACAACACTTAATATGAGCCTGGCACAGTGCACTGTTACGTTATTGAGAACTTCAACTTGGAATAGGCTAAATGTGGCAAAAAGTGAATGCCAAGGACAACATGCATCTGCAATGCATTTCTAAATGCGAAACAGGGTATTCTGACAGAAATAAGGGATTTGTTTGGTTAATAGTGTTTCTCTGTGGACATTTAGGCAATTGGTCTTGGTTAGGTTAACAGAAACGTCTTCTCAGAAGTGGAAAAACTGCTGAAAAACAAACATTTTCTTTTAAATAAAAGCACTGATGAATTTATAAAATTAAATAAAATTCACTGGTGTATTACAATACCAACGCATTTATTAACTCAGCAAACACAAACCGTTCCTTTAGCGTTCTCAGTCATGTTCATTTTTGGGAACCAAATAACATTTCAAGAAAAAACATAATTTTTTAATCCAGAAAAAAAAACCTTCCCAGAATGTTCTAGGAACCAATAATTAGCTGGGAAGAAATGATAATCATCGTTATTTTGGCCATTTTGATATAATGTCTTAAGCTCGAACCATTCCTTTAGCGTTCTCAGTCATGTTCATTTTTGGGAACCAAATAACATTTCAAGAAAAAACATAATTTTTTAATCCAGAAAAAAAACCTTCCCAGAATGTTCTAGGAACCAATAATTAGCTGGGAAGAAATGATAATCATCGTTATTTTGGCCATTTTGATATAATGTCTTAAGCTCGAACCGTCCTCAACTAACACCAACCATATTTTCTCAAGGCTTGTTCAACATTATTTCATTTCATACTTCAAGTTTTTAAACCGCAGCACTCAAGGGGGCGCTAGAGTTTCCTTCAAATGTTTAATTAAACCAGATGTGTTATCATTACAGCTAGCTATATATCAACATTTGTCTGGTAGGGTTAGATGGATAATTGATTAAACCAACTGACGGCAGTTGAATTGAAAACAGACCGGCGTTCAGGTAACGTACTTTGAGCTACGACACCATGGCTTGTGTAGCTGAACTCACTTGCGTTCACGATAATATGAAAATTTCGCAATTTTCTCCACAGTTGGGCAGTTTGTACAGAAAACACCCAGCAACACAAACACAGAAAATGACACCATGATGTTTCCATTAGGAGTGTTTTATTCCAGACTCGGAGTCCAAGGAACAGAAACAAACACGCAGCATAAACGCACACACACAATACACTCAAACTCACTCGTGAACACATGAACACAGTCCAGACGTCAGTCAGAAGAATTGACCGCTCAATAACTATAAACAAAGCTTTAAACAAAAGCAGCGTTCATCGTCTCGCAGCAGCACACATGCATGCAGGCAAGAGCTCATCACACGGATCCGAGTGTTACGACACACTTTCTCTGGATGGCTTTCAGACGAATGGAATCAGGCAACAAGAACAGACGGAAACAAGCAAACACAACGTCTGTCTGTAACCAAGAACAGCACCTTCAGGGAGGACTGATGACTGAGATGCATCCATCTGGAACCATCCCATCTGAAAAACCTGCCAAAACACACTCAGGCCTCATTTCACCCAAAAATCAACACAAGTAAAAAAAGAAATATTTTGCATTAAAAAAAATTATTTAAAAAAATCACAAAATTAAATTGTGACTATTCTCAGGACAATTAAAAAAAAATCCCCAATTTTAAAAATATTATTATTTAAATTCAGCACTACAAATAGAGCAATTGCATATAACTATTTCACTATTTAAATACGATGTTACTGTGTTACTATGTTACAACAACAAATAATGATGATGATAATAATAATAATTATTATTATTATTATTATATCAGTAATGTTAAAGTAAATGAAATATTGAAATAAGTGAAATATTTATACATACATGGCAGGATTTACAGTACAGAATTTAAATTTAATTTATGCTGATTAATAGTATTACTATAAAATTAAAACATTTGACAGTAATAAATCTAAAGAAACCCCAGCTGAAAATTATATATTATAAATGCATATATTTATAAATTAAAATAAAAATATAATAATAATAATAAAACGCCTTTGGATGAAATGCAGTAATTAGAATTTTAGAGGGGCAATTTATTTAATTTTTATAACAATTATTTCAAAAACCTGGTTATAAAATAATCCAACTTTTATTTAAGTATCTTAAATGTAATATCTTATTTATTTATTTGGATTTTGGGATAAAATGTAACCTTGGACCAAGGCGTGAAATTTTTTTTTTCCCAAAAATGTCATGTTTTCATGAGATTCACCAGAGTCCGTAAAGTTCAGCAGAGGATTGTTGTGTGTGTCTCTCAGTCTGTGTCTATGTGGCAGGGGTTTGTTCCCGCGTCCAGAGCCGCGTGGTACAGTCCGATGAAGTCTTTATAGAGAGGAGCACATCCCAGCCACGCTTCCCCGAACCGCACAGCTCCTGTGAAGAGGAACTCACCCTGTCCCGCCTGCGGGCCGCAGCGCCGCGGCATCTTCACTCGACCCGCCCACCGGCCGCGCCCGCGCCCCCCGCCGCCGGACACAAACACACGGCTCTTCTGACGGTACACGTGACTCAGCGACACCACCACTGACGCCTGATCTTCATCATCATCATCCTCCTCCTCCACGTGATGAATACTGCCGCGCACCGCTGAGAGACAGAGAGCAGCGACAGAGATGTACCACGATTTACAGAATAAAAGTCACACACTTTTAACATCTGAATCGTGCTGCAGCTTATATAACACAAATAACGTTAAACAGGCAAAACATGCATGAAGTATTTTCTTTTTTTTATTACAAAGTGGCTTAAAAATGCAATTAACATCAAGCATGCAAAACAAAGTGTGTTTTATTTTATTAACCAGTACAACTTATTTTAACAACTTTGTTTTTTCTCTCAACAACGCAGTTTTTAATCTGTGTGACTTAAGGTCCTTGCACACCGAGTCCGAAATTTTCATATACGATTTTTCATTTTTTTCGTATTCGCCATCCTTTCCTGTCAAAATGCTTGCTACAGATGTGAAAACGCAGAAAATCGAACCAGATCCGAATTTCTTTTTATGACGGACGAAAATTTCGGAAGCAGCGTGTAAACGTGATTGACATAACGTGAGGTCGTATTTATTTTTTAACGTGCGAAAATTTGCGGACAGGAATTTCAGACTCAGTGTGCAAAGACCTTTATAGTCAGGTATGACTTATTTCCAGGAAAATAATGGTACATTATGGCAGGGAAACTAATAGTTCAAAGCAGTAAGAAGCAGGTTTAACTTACCGAAGTCGCTGGTGCAGATCGCCATCAGCAGCTCGTCATTAGCGCAGGGTCTGCATGCAGCTAAAACACACACACACACAAAGTTACATGAGTCTGAGACTGTGAATCGTGCTGCAGCTTATATAACACAAATAACGTTAAACAGGCAAAACATGCATGAAGTATTTTCTTTTTTTTATTACAAAGTGGCTTAAAAATGCAATTAACATCAAGCATGCAAAACAAAGTGTGTTTTATTTTATTAACCAGTACAACTTATTTTAACAACTTAGTTTTTTCTCTCAACAACGCAGTTTTTAATCTGTGTGACTTAAGGTCCTTGCACACCGAGTCCGAAATTTTCATATACGATTTTTCATTTTTTTCGTATTCGTCATCCTTTCCTATCAAAATGCTTGCTACAGATGTGAAAACGCAGAAAATTGAACCTGATCCGAATTTTTTTTATGACGGACGAAAATTTCGGGAGCAGCGTGTAAACGTGATTGACATAACGTGAGGTCGTATTTATTTTTTAACGTGCGAAAATTTGCGGACAGGAATTTCAGACTCAGTGTGCAAAGACCTTTATAGTCAGGTATGATTTATTTCCAGGAAAATAATGGTACATTATGGCAGGGAAACTAATACTTCAAAGCAGTAAGAAGCAGGTTTAACTTACCAAAGTCGCTGGTGCAGATCGCCATCAGCAGCTCGTCATTAGCGCAGGGTCTGCATGCAGCTAACACACACACACACACACACACACACACACACACACATGAACGCAGGGAAATGGAGAGACATTTCCTCCTGAGACGCGTCGGGCCTGTGCTGCGTCACACCCGGCAAGGATCTTTACGGTGATTTGTGCTGCGAGACAAAGTGGATGAACTTGACAGTCGCCATTCTGGATTTTAGCATTCGCTTGTACGGTGGCTCTGAACTGTCAAAACACCTCTCAAAATGCTTGCAACGGATGCGAAAAACGGAAAAAATGGAACCCGATCCAAATTTTTTTATGACGGACACAAATTTCGGGAGCAGCGTGTAAACGTGATTGACATAACGTGAGGTCGTATTTATTTTTTAACGTGCGAAAATTTGCGGACAGGAATTTCAGACTCAGTGTGCAAAGACCTTTATAGTCAGGTATGATTTATTTCCAGGAAAATAATGGTACATTATGGCAGGGAAACTAATACTTCAAAGCAGTAAGAAGCAGGTTTAACTTACCAAAGTCGCTGGTGCAGATCGCCATCAGCAGCTCGTCATTAGCGCAGGGTCTGCATGCAGCTAAAACACACACACACACACACACACACACACACGTTACATGAGTCTGAGACTGCAGCTGTGAAATGGAGAGACATTTCCTCCTGAGACGCGTCGGGCCTGTGCTGCGTCACACCCGTCACACTCCAGCTGTGTCTGAGTCCTGTGATCTCTGACCTTTGCCCTCTGACCCCATTCAGATATTATCATCATTATCTGCCTTTCCTGCCTCCAAACCCAGCATCTGACTGAGATTAAACCACATTACAGCATGTTAAACATCTGTAAAATAAACACACATACATTTAAAAAAGGCTTTTATGGTCGATTTGTGCATAATACTTGAAAAGTCCACCCAGTGATATTAGAACTTTTAAAGGTTGTATATTTGTGCTCTTTAGCCTTTTCATATTTTAACACAAGTTTGTTTTTACTGTTGTAATTGTTGTCTGTTACTCACAATGTTCAGCAGCATTGTAAAAATGTGCATTCACAAAAATCTAACATTCTCAGAACATTTATTATTATTATTATAACAATTCTCAGAATAGGTTTTATATTCACAACAATAAAAAATTAAAAATAAAACATTTATAGAACGTTCCTGAATGGTTATTTTTATATTTACTTTTTATATTTATATTTAACTAAATAGTTCTTAAAGGTTATTTTTACATCATAAATTCACAATTATAAAACAACTTCTACAGAAAGTTCACTAATGGTTATTTTTAGGTTTTATTTATAAATGTTATGGTGTGTGCACACCAAAAGCTAAGCTAATATTCACATCACGTTATCACTCTAGATTACTTGTGGGATGTTTGTCGTGTCACTCAAGCAAATAAAATCCTTGCGTAATGCTGTCCTTCATTTTCTGACATAACCGGACGTGTCAATAAGCTCTTTGCTGATTGGGTTGCGTGACATTACGTCATGCAAATCTTCCACTCAAATTAAAGTTTTTCAATTTGCGTGGAAGACGCAATTGAGGCATATATCGTGCGTTCATGGCAATCATGTTGCCTAATTCGCGTCATTCCCATCGTCCAGCGTGAAGTTGCTTCTATTCACCGTATTTGCATTGACTTTGTATGTAATCTACTCAAGCAAATGATTCAATTTGCTTTTGGTGTGCACTCACCATTACACTTTTAATATAAACCATAAAAATGCATTGTGAGAACGAAACGTTCTGGCAACCAAAACTGATTCCTCAAAACAAATGCATAGAAAAAAAGATGAACAGTTTGATGTTATAGGTGTATTAATATTGCATAATGTTGATTAAAACTACTATTTCATTTATTATAAAAATAGTTGCAACGGGCTGTCATAGTTCACTCAAGTGAGTCATGTGTTCTGATGAATCAGCAAAGGATTCGTTAAACAGATCAGAGGTCAATCAGACTACACTGGTTGTGCTGCATGTTTGATTTTGCATGTTTTAGAAAACACTATCATATATTTATCATTTGTTCCTCGACACTTTCAGTTAAGACTCACAAATTGGGTAAAATGTAAATGTAAATCATTGATCTCCAGACTCGCCCTGTGAAACGATTCAATGTAAATGTGATTTCTCACCTGATTTAACACATAAAAGCACATTCAGACTCACACTTGCATAAACCGCTCTAAACTGCTCTTTAACGACTTCCAGCACCTTCCACCCCGCGGCTAACGGCTCATTAACGAGCGGAGCTGAGATTGTGATGTTCGTCTCGTTTTACTGATCGCACGCAAACCAGAGCCAAACCAGTGCTCTTATTTTATTATGAGAGCTCAATCCTCAGATCAGCTGTTCAGACAGAGCTGCTGACAAACACACAGCGCGAGTGTGAGACGAAACCAGACTGAGATCCAGTCCCGCAGGCGAGCGCTACGAGCTTGAAGAGCTCAGCTACAACATTACCAAACACACAACCTTCCCCTAATGTTAGCATTTGGTTAGGTTCTTGAAAAACTATTTTATTTTATTTAGAAAATACATTTCCTATAATGTTGCAGCAAGATTTTTTTAATTTTTTTTATAACTTACACAGAACGTTCCCTAATAGTTGTTTTTAGGTTCACTAAAGGTTATTTTTAGGTTTTATATTCAGAAGTGTAAAGTAACTTTTACAGAACGTTCCCTAATGCTTATTTTAATGTTCTTTAATGGTTATTTTTAGGTGTTATATCTACAAATGTAAAGTATCTTTCTAAAAACTTTTTCAAAAAGTAACTAAATTGTTATGTATTACATTTTTATTTATACACTTTAAATGTATGTTCTGTGAATCAAAATCTAACATTCTCAGAACGTTCTGGGAACCATAAGTGACTGAAACAGCTGTCTTATGAGCACCGCAGACTTCAGTTAAAGAGTCCGTTGAACCAACAAATCACAGTTTGATAGCCCTATGATGAACAGAATGGAATTTATTGACTGAAAATCTGACAAAAATGGGATTCTGGTCATATGGATGACTTTTATGGTACTTTTTTGGAACTTGAGCTTGTATAAATCAGGGTCTACTTTCATTGCTTACAAGAGAACAGTTCAGACATTGCTAAAAAACCTCCTTTCACACACACACACACACACACACACACACACAGA
>NW_015506843.1:158998-161556 GCF_001515645.1 Sinocyclocheilus grahami | reverse complement strand
CACACACACTCACACACACTCACACACACACACACACACACACACACACTTTTCTCCCCGTAGAGCCATCAGACGCCTGTCCAAGCGTGAGCGTGAGTGAGACCAACAGGTGAGGGGCTCAGGACACCTCAAGACTTACATGTTTACGAATCTAAAGCCTCTGGGAATGGAGTGGGAAAAGAGAGGGGGAAGGGAAACAAAAGAAAAAGGCATTCTGAAGGGAACTCCAGGTAGCTATGTGGAAGAAATGAAGGGCAAATGATTAAGATTTCAGTCTTTAGCCTGTGATTCTCTACAAAGAGAACTGAATTGTATCATTACAAGTCCCTCTTGAAACTATTAGGCTACTCTATTAGAGCTCATCTCAACTTCACAGACAATACAACAGCATCGTTCATATCAAACCAACCAATGAGTGTGGACCTGAGCGAGCATCAGACCAATCAGACGCAGCGCTGGCTGTGATTGACAGCTCTACAGGCTGCTTGACCCCGGCGGGACCTCCTGATTAGGCTGTTTATTTTCTTATGTCAGGCTGAACACGGATCTGGGGGAGCAGCGGGGGCGGATGGGTTTTACAGGGTCAGACGTTTTACAGCCTCTCTAAACCACTCTTTCATGTGAATGACGGCCATTTGACAGACAGTGTTGTTATTCGACCCCCAACACAACCCTCTCTCTCACGTTCACATGTATTCCTGTATACGCTAGAGCTGTCTAATATGGTGAATACTTACAATATATGCAATATTGTATTTTTTGATTATATAAAATTCACTGAAGTTTCTCAAGATCACGTCGGTAAAAGTTTCGCACCCGAAAATATTTAATATTCTGGAAAATACCATGTTTATGTAATAAATACCATGAAAATACCATGTTTACTTATATTTCAATCAAGCGAATCAGTGCAAAATTCATTTGCATCCTAATTAAAAAACAATACAAAAGATACAGTGTTGATAGTGTTATATTAAAACTAAAAACTATTGAAAATCATCTTTTGTTATTTAAAAAAGCTGAAGAAATATTAGATGAAGTTCTTTGACAAAAATATGAATCTAACAAATATTACATATTAAATATTAGATGAAAAACCTAAAAACAAGTCTACAAAAATGAGAAATTTGTTCGTTTAACCGAAGCAACTAACCGAAATAAAAGTTGAAGTACTAAAATTATGAAAACTTATGAAAAAAGTAAAAAATTGTTTAAAAAGTTAAATAATGTTTTAAAAAATATAAAAATTACAAAAACTTACACAAAAATGAAAGCTGAAAATAAAAAAAACAAAATCAAATTCAATATATATATATATATATATATATATATATATATATATATATATATAATAGTATATTATATACTATATACTATAACACATTATAGTATGTATTTAATACTAAAATATCATTGTCGAGATGTCCCTGCATGGCATTTTGCATGTTTTAATTTTGTATTAAAAATAGGTAATTATTATTATTATTTTTCTGTATTAAAAAATAATATTGTGCATTGCTAAATTGGTATATAAATAAAATGCGCGTCGCTTCCATTATAAGCCGGACTGCTGCACGTCTACATTTGAAATAACGAACTTGAGCGCGCAAAAGACGCGATATGTGAACGGCCCCTTAAAGGCATTTCAGGGTAAGTGTATAAATATCGAGGTAAAGTCTGAATTGAGACAGTTTTGTTGTCAGTATACCTGCATGTGAGTGCGGCTGGTCTCCGGAGATCAGCTGGTACTGAAAGGCAGTGATTCTCCGGCTGATGTCCCGGCGAGCAGAGGCCTCCACGAACAGCACCCCCTCCTGCAGACTGAAGCAGCGCACGCGTCCAGCCGCCTGGTCCTGCTCCGTCAGCAGCAGCCGCAGCGCTCCGGCCCGCTCCACGTACAGCCTGGCCCCGCGCGAGTCCGGCCGCGGCTTGACGCAGGCGCGCAGGTGACCCTCCGCCCGCTGCAGGTTGGGCCTCAGGTTGACGATGACGGCTCCTGTGGGATAGAGCCACTCCAGAGAGCCTTCAGCACAGCGCAGGTACACCTGCTCCACGTCCCGCGCATGAGACTCGTGCATCAGACCACTGCAGACCGACAGAGAGAGAGAGAGAGCACAAACAGAGCTTAGCCTTTCTCAACCGAGACACACGGTCACAAACCCTGGTGGACAGTCCTCCTGGAGAATCACAGCGTTTCAATATCAGATGAACTTCACGCAGACTGAACTGAACTGAAAATCTTATACGATAATCTTGAAATGTATGCATTTGTTTTGAAATGCCTTTAAAAGATGATTTTTTTTATTTCAGTCAAGGGAATTAGAAAGAATCACAGCCATTGTTACCAAATATATTCAAACGTTTAATGCAAAACGTCGTTTTCCAATCAGATGTTTTCCACATTTTGTTCTACTAAATGAGAATAAACTAAACAAAAACTAAAATAATACTCAAACAAATGTAAAAATAAATAAATGAATAACTAAAAACAAATATATATATATATATATATATATATATATATATATATATATATATATATAAAGACATAAAAATAA
>NW_015506843.1:151977-158795 GCF_001515645.1 Sinocyclocheilus grahami | reverse complement strand
TATATATATATAATGACACAAGCACATAAAATTAGTAAAACTTAAAATAAATAATTTAATATCATTTAAAATATTAAATAATATTAATATTAAAATATGAACAAATACTACAATAGAATAGAAAAAAATACTAAAATACCACTTGAAAGACAAAGAGAGTTTATTTTCATTATTGTATTTAATATGCACCAATTTAGCAACGTACAATTTTAGCAATACAGAAAAATAAAAACAATAATTACCTCTTTTTGTCCACAAAATAAACGCATGAAAGAATGCAAAATGCCATGCAGGGGCAACTTTCCAGTGTTATTCTAGTATTGTTTATATACTATTATAGTATTTATTCATATTTTTTTATTATCTTTATATTTAAATGTTTTTTTTGTTTAGTTTTACTAATTTTGTTATATGCTTTTGTCATTTTTATTCATTTTTTTAAAAATATGTGTTTACATTTAAGCTATCATTGTTATTATTCCAGTTTTGATCCAAATGTCTTGCTGCTCAGTCAGCGCAGAGAAACACAACTGCTTATTTTTCAAACGACAGAAATCTGAGCACTGGACAAATTGTGATGTCCACGGCTCTGATCCGTGCTGTGACCTTCAGGATGAGCGTGACCTGCTCCTCGTCTCTAAGAGCAACATCAGGAGAGATCAGATGTCAAACGTGTGAGATATTAGCTGAAGCCAAGCAGCTTCTCGTATATGAGCTGGGTTGCATGCAGATGAAAGATACGGCACAAGCTGTCATCCAGATGTGACATTTTCATGTCCCCCACTATATACAGCACTTATATATATATATATATATATATAAAATGACACAAGCACATAAAATTAGTAAAACTTAAAATAAATAATTTAATATAATTTAAAATATTAAATAATATTAATATTAAAATATGAACAAATACTACAATAGAATAGAAAAAAATACTAAAATACCACTTGAAAGACAAAGAGAGTTTATTTTCATTATTGTATTTATATGCACCAATTTAGCAACGTACAATTTTAGCAATACAGAAAAATAAAAACAATAATTACCTCTTTTTGTCCACAAAATAAACGCATGAAAGAATGCAAAATGCCATGCAGGGGCAACTTTCCAGTGTTATTTTAGTATTGTTTATATACTATTATAGTATTTATTCATATTTTTTTATTATCTTTATATTTAAATTTTTTTTTTGTTTAGTTTTACTAATTTTGTTATATGCTTTTGTCATTTTTATTCATTTTTTTTTAAATATGTGTTTACATTTAAGCTATCATTGTTATTATTCCAGTTTTGATCCAAATGTCTTGCTGCTCAGTCAGCGCAGAGAAACACAACTGCTTATTTTTCAAACGACAGAAATCTGAGCACTGGACAAATTGTGATGTCCACGGCTCTGATCCGTGCTGTGACCTTCAGGATGAGCGTGACCTGCTCCTCGTCTCTAAGAGCAACATCAGGAGAGATCAGATGTCAAACGTGTGAGATATTAGCTGAAGCCAAGCAGCTTCTCGTATATGAGCTGGGTTGCATGCAGATGAAAGATACGGCACAAGCTGTCATCCAGATGTGACATTTTCATGTCCCCCACTATATACAGCACTTTCAAGTGCTTGTGGTTTGGCTTATTTCGGGATGATTACAGTGTTGGTGTCTGCTCCGGCTGGATCGCAGAGGCTTTGAGATTTACACTCGTCAGGTGTACAGGATGGAAAATTATGACCTCCTCCTGAAAAAAAGCAGCACTGAAAGTCCAATTCACTTTACCAGTTGAGTTTGAATTTCCAATCTCATACATGCAAAAAATAATTGCATGATTCCAAAATACAGATTGATCATATTCCAGCATTTCCACCAAATATTGAAGCAGTGGGTCTTCATGAGGGTGAGTAAATGATGGCTGGGCTCCGGCTGGGGGTCTGGGGGGGCGTTATAATTAAACTGACGGGGTTGGGTTTCTGCTGAAATCAGTGCCAAATGTTTTCAGAGCAAAAGAGCCGAGTTTCGCACACATGACCCCGAAATTCCCCTCCATTTCATCCGGCTTGCTTTTAATTAACGTTATTAAATCATTTTCTGGAGTCAATTACGCTGTGCGGCGCATAATAGAGGCCAGATTCGGCGCAGTCTGCTTTAAAGAGTCAAATGAAGGAGTTGAAAGAAAAAGTGCCAGAGAGAGACAGAGAGAGAGATGGATATGAACGTCACTGTGGGCGCATACAATACTATAAAACAAATCAGTGGCAATTTTTCGCTTTAGCGCTGAGTGTTCGATTCATTTTAGTGAATCGATTCTTTCGAACGGTTCTTTTTTTTTTTTTAAGTTTTTTGAGTTTTTGAAGCTTTTTGCGTATTGTTTTCTTGAACTGACAACGTATATCGTGCCTTTTCATTCTCAAACAGAGTTGCAATCCAGCAGAGTAATAATTTAGGAATTAACCTTCGCGAATCCGAATCGTCGGCAACATTGAAAAGAAGTGGTTCAAAAGAACAATCGGTTCGCGAATCAGTGTGCACAGGTAAGATGTAATAACATGTCCAATAAGGGCATGCCCGGACCTTCCCCATCACCTAGCTCTCACAGGATTTCACGATTTAAACCCATGCATTTACACTTCTTAACTGTTAGTTAGGCTATATTGCAATCATTTAACATTTCTTTGCATGGCCAAAAAACAAACACAAAGATATAGTAGACTAAAATGCACACAAGTCTTCCTTATACAAACACGCATACTGATCAACAGGATATTTCATTAAATATTTAGCTTGTTAAAAACATTGTGTATGCAATGCAAGCATGCAAAGTACTATGCAAAAAAATAATAATAGTTTTTAATGTGCAATTAGTTTTGTACGCATTTTCTGCGGATAGAATAAATATACTGTTTTATTGTAAGACCTTTATAATGATTTGATCTGCTATAAAATGCAAGGCTCACCTTCCTATCCAGTTGCACTGGTCGCTGGAATATTGTGCACATCCACACAGGACCAGAGCTGATAGCAGAATGAATAAAAGCATCCTCAAAACCCCCGACAATCTCTTCCAGTCTGTAGAAAATCTCAATCCACGGCTGCTCTGGGTCACTTCAGAAACTGCATGACCAGATCAAGAGCAGACAGATCCGGAATGAAGAGCATGATCGCGCGTGAGTCTGAAGCCCACACAGTAGTGAGTCCCCGAGAAACTGTCTCCCTCATACAAACTCAAGCCCCGCCCACAACACGCCTCTAAGCCACGCCCCCGCCAGCAATACCCATTACACAGCAGCAAGCACTTATTTTACACACTTGCGCTGCTGCTCAAAACTTTGGCATCAGTAAGATTTTTTTTTTTTAAAGAAGTTTCTTATGCTTATCAATCGTGCATTTATCTGAAGAAAAAAAACGGTAATTTTGTGAAATATTATTGCAATTTAAAATGACATTTTTCTATTTTAAAGTGCTTTAAAATATAAATTATTGCTGTGATCAAAGCTGAATTTCCAGCATCATTACTCCATTCTTCAGTGCCACATGATTCTTCAGAAATCAGTATAATATGCCGATTTATAATCAGTGTTTGGAAACAGTTGTGCTGCTTGGGGCCTGTGATATTTTGTTTTCAGGATACTTTTTCAGGATGAATAAAAAGTTTAAAAGAGCAGTGTTTATTCAAAATAGACATTTTGTGTTATAATACATACCATTCAAAAGTGCAGGGTCAGTTATTTATCACAGGCTCCAAAACAAAAAACAAAAAAAAGATTTGATCACAGGACTAAATTATATTTTAAAGTTTATTAAAATAGGAAACCAATATTAGAAATTGCAATAATATTTTACAATATCCCTTTTTTTCTTTATTTTTGATCAGATAAATGCAGCCTTGGTGAGCATATACGACTCCTTTAAAAAAAATAAAACACTAAACATCTTACTGATCCCAACCTTTTGAACAGTTATGTTCATTAAGTCCTATTTAAGTCTAAAACTTAAGTTTATAACCCCGTTTAGTGGTACTGTGGGTATACCGCGGTATGTGAAGCACCTTCAAGTCCCCAAACAGTAGCCTACTGATGAAGAACACTAAACGATCCAACATTCATCTACAACCGTACCGTAAATAAAACTACTATGGTACATGTCCAAAAACATGGGTACTTCTGTGTATTGGTAATTGTCACAAACAATATGCTACTAATACTATACAGCGATATACCGAAATTTGTTGAAGTCTACACTGGCGAAATAAAGAAATAAATAACGGTATATATTCAGTTTTTGAATGCTTCATGTGCAGCATATTTCCTTCCCCCCTCTTGTAGGGTGTGTGACTCCAGGCGTGTGTCTGGAGGCGGCTGCGGTTATTCTGGGCTCTATAAACACTGCTATCAGATGCTGCTGAGTCCAGCGCTTTTATTACAGCTGCACGCGCCTCGCGGGACACCGACCGCTCACTGCGCATGCGCCGCGCACCGATTGATTCAGTCCGACTCCAAGAGCTAGATAAAAATAGATGTAAAATATACATTCACAAATGATTAAATATGACTATGGTATTCCTAATAAAAGCAATGCACATTAATGTTTAATGAATTTATTTCAATAAATAAAATTTATTTAATAATATGATTAATAAATAACAACCTAATATTTAAATAAACAAACAAAAAATATCTTTTTTTAAAGAAGGAAGACAATAAATTTTTTTGTGAGGTTGTGTTGTGTCAGGGGATTCAGTTTTCTATCTACAGACATGTTTACTTGGGATGGTGTGTGTGTGTGTGTGTGTGTCACCCTTCAGATGAGCTCTGACCCTCCACCTACACACCATCCTAAATATTTACAGGCCATGAACTGTGACCCGACCCACACACACACACACCTACAACACAGGCTCCATCACCTGAGACACACACACTCACACTCTCTCACACACACACACACACACACGCACACACAAACACACACGAACGTGGCCGCTGACCTCAGATAATGTGTCAATGCAACACATACACATTCCAGTCTCTCTCTCTCACACACACACACACACACACACGAACGTGGCCGCTGACCTGCAGATAATGTCTCAATGCAACACACACACATTCCAGTCTCTCTCTCTCTTACACACACACACACATAAATGAAGGACTGTTGAGAGGAAGAGAGATAAAACTAACCAGACCTGTCAGAATCTGTCAGGAATTATTAAAGTTTGCTGCTAACACACACATACACGACAAAAACATGACAGAAACCGGTTTTAAAAATCATACAATACATTTTTAATATCAGAAGCATTTGAAATAAAATATAATACCAAAACAGTGTTAATTAAAAATATTTAAAATCGCTGAAATAAAATATAAATAAAATACATTTGTGACCCTGGACCACAAAACCAGTCATAAGGGTCGATTTTGTGAAATTGAGATTTATACATCATCTGAAGCTGACTAAATAAGCTTTCCATTGATGTATGGTTTGTTAGGATTGAGAATAAAACACTAAATATATCGAAAGTCATATACACCTAGGATGCCTCGGGGGTGAGTAAAACGCAGCCTAATTTTCATTTTTATGTGAACTAACCCTTTAAAGATGGATGTGTCTGTGGGACAAGGGCTTATTCTGAGCGTCACTCGGGAACGATGGAGAAATCCAGTGACACGGGGCATCAGGAATGCAAACAGACGCCTGAGTGAGTGAGTGTGTGTTGTGTGTGTGTGTGTGTTGTAGTGTAGGTGCTAGAGGGATGTGAGAGGTTTCTCAAGCCGGGAACTCTGGGAAGGACAGCAGGAAGCAGTTCCCAGCTCTCACACACATTTCACTTCAGTCAGAGCTTTGACCGTCTCCTATAGTTTGACACTCATCTGATGAGGGTTTCTTTCCTCCAGCTCTGACAGAAAAGGTTGTGTGTTCTTATATTCTCATTAAGACGTGACTCAGTCCCATTATGAAACAGGTTTCTAGCAGAAGGTGTTGTCCGCTCCCGCAGTCCCTGAGCTTTCACTGTACTGCAGCTCAAAGCTCAGCGTCTTCAGCTGAAATGATAATAATGTATTCCCTCCTTCAGTTGCAGCGAGCGCAGGTTTCCCTCCAGGACTCCGTGAGTCATATCCTACACAGATTACACCATTATAAATAAATACATACGTACACAAATATATAAAATACTTGAATTAGTAATCATAAAAGTATTAATAAATAATGCTTGTATTCATCAAGGATGCATTACATTGATCAAAAGTGACAGTAAAGACATTTTTTAAATTGAAAAAAAGATTCCCATTTCAAATAAATGCTGTTCTTTTCAACTTTCTATTCATCTGTGAATCCTGAAAAATAAAATCAGTATCAGTTTCCACAAAAATATTCAACATCGATAATAATAATAAACGTTTCTTGAGCACCATATTTGAATGATTTCTGAAGATCATGTGACACTGAAGACTGGAGTAATGATGCTGGAAATTCAGCTTTGATCACAGAAATAAATTACATTTCACAATATATTCACATAGAAAACAGCCATTTTAAATTGTAAACATATTACAGATTTTTACTGTATTTTTGAAAAAATAAATGCAGGCTCAGTGAGCAGAAGAGACTTCATTCAAAACCTTTAAAAACCGCCCCCAAACCTCAGTTAATGTGCTGTCTATGTAGGGTGCAGACGGCGGTATGAAACAGCTGTGTGTGATAATATCAGATCCCGCCGGAGTTTGATTAGCAGGAAAACACAGAGGATGATTGAGATTGATATGAGCCTCACAGTCATTTGGACCAGAGCGTGTGTGTGTGTGTGTGTGTGTGTGTGTGTGCAG
>NW_015506843.1:127883-151741 GCF_001515645.1 Sinocyclocheilus grahami | reverse complement strand
GCACACCCACACACACACACACACACACACACACACACACACACACTCACTCACTCGCTCACTCACACTCACACGCTCCATCACCTGAGACACACACACACAGACAGATACACACACACACACACACCTACAGCACATGCTCCATCACCTGAGACACACACACACTCACTCACTCACACACACACACAGACACACACACACACACACACACACACCTACAGCACATGCTCCATCACCTGAGACACACACACACACACACACACACACACACACTCCCTCCCTCGCTCACTCACACTCACACGCTCCATCACCTGAGACACACACACACAGACAGATACACACACACACACACACCTACAGCACATGCTCCATCACCTGAGACACACACACACACACACACACACACACACACTCCCTCCCTCGCTCACTCACACTCACACGCTCCATCACCTGAGACACACACACACAGACAGATACACACACACACACACACCTACAGCACATGCTCCATCACCTGAGACACACACACACACACACACACACACACACACTCCCTCCCTCGCTCACTCACACTCACACGCTCCATCACCTGAGACACACACACACAGACAGATACACACACACACACACACCTACAGCACATGCTCCATCACCTGAGACACACACACACACACACACACACACACACACTCCCTCCCTCGCTCACTCACACTCACACGCTCCATCACCTGAGACACACACACACAGACAGATACACACACACACACACACCTACAGCACATGCTCCATCACCTGAGACACACACACACACACACACACACACACACACTCCCTCCCTCGCTCACTCACACTCACACGCTCCATCACCTGAGACACACACACACAGACAGATACACACACACACACACACCTACAGCACATGCTCCATCACCTGAGACACACACACACACACACACACACACACACACTCCCTCCCTCGCTCACTCACACTCACACGCTCCATCACCTGAGACACACACACACAGACAGATACACACACACACACACACCTACAGCACATGCTCCATCACCTGAGACACACACACACACACACACACACACACACACTCCCTCCCTCGCTCACTCACACTCACACGCTCCATCACCTGAGACACACACACACAGACAGATACACACACACACACACACCTACAGCACATGCTCCATCACCTGAGACACACACACACACACACACACACACACACACTCACCAGCTTCACACACACGATGAACGGCGGCGATGCGTTTGTGAAGTGCAGCACAGGAATCCTGGGTTTGGGCCGTTCCTGAGAGAAACACAGAAAACGAGTGAGTGTTTAACCACAATATCAGCGTTTCACTGTTTAATAATTGGTTATTAATAAGCTCAAGTGAGTGTGGGTTCATCTCTTCATCTTCAGATAACCGCTCTTCTGCAGGAAGTGACTGTTCCTGTGGTGATTGCGGCAGTTTTGGCTGCTGCGCCGTGTGCTTTCCTACACTAATGTGGCTAATGATGGATTTTCCAGGACATTAATAAGTCAGCGCATGTACTTCTGCAAACAGCTGACGGCTAATCTGTGTCTGAGCATAAACACGGATTCATTACTAACGTTAAATATGCATAACTAATCACGATTCTGCATTTACATCAACCATGTTCCCATGAAAATGTTCCCAGCTGAAACTATGATTATGCTCCTGCTTTAAAGCATATATAACCACTATAATTCTGCATTAAAGTGAGTGTTTGATCATAAAGTGATTGTAATGAATTGAAGCGACTCACCTTCGACTCCTCGTACGTGTAAAAGCCTTTCTGAATTTTGTTCTCATCTACGTCACAGAACGCTTTCACCTGCGATCACAAACACAATAAAGAACAACACAACCTCTTCATTTCCTGAATTATTAAACATGAATTAACTAACTATTGAATATGAATTCATTATTGCAGTGCTGTGGTGTTCTGGCTGGTTGCTAAGGGCAGTTTCTAATGGATTACTAGAATTAAATTTTGTCTTAATATTTATAAATTAATAATAACAACAATTACCACATTATTACCACAAATGTAAACTCTAATTTAAATATGATTATTTATTTATTTTAGTATTTTTAAGCCCCTTTAGTGTTTTAAATAATAATAATAATTATTATTTATTTACTTCATCCGGTATTTAGGTCCGGTATTTTAAGTAATACTAATACAAATAATAATTAATCATTTATTTAGATAATTTTAGATTTTTAATTGTTATTATTTAATTTATTGTAGTATTTTTTTAAATCCCTTTAGAACTTTTAAGTACTTGGTAATAAAATAATAACATTATAATTATTATTATTAATAATATAAAAAATATATATATCTGTGTATTTTAAAATCCATTTTGCATTTCCTTATATTACTGTAGGAAGGAAACATCTAATGGTTATGTTTTGAGCGGTTATCTTCTTCTGATTACAAGTCCCTTATATAATAATATATGTTATTCATATTATTAACACAAATTTTATTTAAAAATGTTAGTGTTTTTAAATTCCTAACCAGTGTTGGGGAAAGTTACTTTTAAAAGAAAATGCATTACAATATTGCGTTACTTTCCATAAAAAGTAACTAATTACGTTACTTAGTTACTTTTTATGGAAAGTAATGTGTTACATTACTTTTGCGTTACTTTTTAAATAGAAGCAGGGCTTGATTGTTTTTAATATAAGAAGTTCTATTTATAGCAAATATAAAAGCCTTCACACCAAAAAGTGTAATGATTAAACCTCACGTCTTGAAAAAAAGTAATGCGTTTCTTTACTAGTTAATTGAAAAAAATAATGTGATTACGTAACTCGCGCTACTTGTAATGCGTTACCCCAAACACTGTTCCTAACTAATTAATAATAAGTGTGATCATGATGATGATGATTTTAAATTTATTTAAATTATTTTTAATTAATTATTATTTTAGTATTTTAAAGTGTGTTCTGTATTTCCTGATATTATCGCTTATAAAGACGAGGAAGTGTCCAGCGGTTCAGTGTTTGGATCCGGTACCTTCTTCTGATTGGTTGGACTCAAGCTGCGGTAGAGTCTGCGGCCCTGTTTCCCAGCGTTCCATACGGTGAAAGATTCCCATTGGCTGAGCACTCGCTCCTGCAGGAAGTGGACGCGGAGACTCCAGATGGTCTCTCTGAGAGCAGAGGACAGGAGAGGGTTAATGAAGTCTCTCACATCACTCACACACTGCAGCGACAGTGAAGGAAGCAGAAGCGCTTCAGGTGGAAACATGCTGCTTTGGGTTATTTCAAGAGCACTGAGCTTCCTCTGCGCACATCCCTCACCCTGCAGCATTATAAAACCATCTGAAATCCATCAATCAGCACTCAGCACACACACAGAACGAGACTGACAGACAGCTGCGGCCCGCTGGACCCACCGAGAGAAAATAAGCGGAATCCCTGAGTCACAGGATGCCACTCATTCCAGACAGAGACAGATAACACACACACACACACACAGAGAGAGAGAGAGAGAGAGAGACACACACACACACGCACACGCACACGCACACACACACACAAAGACCCGTGAGAATATGAGGATCTTGAAATATTTTTCCCACTGATAAACTGTTAACAAAAACAACATTCAAGCTGAATGTGTCACGCGGGATTATAAAACACGTGCTTTCATTGCATGTCTGGAAAATCATTTTTCAATGATTGACAGTCATAATAAAATACATTTTAATTATTAATTAAACTACTAGTTTTTAATATTTAATAATAATAATTTTATATTTTATATTTTAAAAGACCCTTCAGTATTATAGCTCTATTATTATTATATTAATAATAATAATATTTCATTCATATTTTTAAATACCTTCAGTATATTAACTTAACTACTATTGATAATAATAATAATAATAGTTGTTATTATTATTATTAATTAAACTACTAGTTTTTAATATTTAATAATTTTTATTTTATATTTTAAAAGACCCTTCAGTATTATAGCTCTATTATTATTATATTAATAATAATAATATTTCATTCATATTTTTAAATACCTTCAGTATATTAACTTAACTACTATTGATAATAATAATAATAGTTGTTATTATTATTATTATTATATTTAGATTATATATAATTTATAATGCTTAATTATTTATTTGTTTATTTTAGTATTTAAAGTCCCTTCAGTATTTTAAATACATAAATTCAGTATTTAAATACATATATATTTAAAATAAATACTAAATCATACAAATAATACATAACTTTATTTATTCATTATTGTAATTATTTTGATTATATTTAGCTATTTGTTTATTTTTAAGTCCCTTAAGGGTTAACTAATTAAAAAAATAATACTAAATATTATTTATGTATTTATTTGTTTGTATGTTTGCTAGTTTGTTTATACTTATTTTAGTATTTTAAGTCCCTTCAGTATTTAAAATAATCTTAATGTTATTTATTCATTAATTTGTAATTATTTTAATTAATTATTTATTTATTTTAGTAGTCCTTTCAGTATTTTAAATACTAACAATACATAACTTTATTTATTAATTTATTGTTATTATTCTGATTATATTGAGCTATTTTTTTATTTTTTTAAGTCTCTTCAGTGTGTTAACTAATTAAAAATAATACTAAATATTATTTGTATTTATTTATTTTAGTATTTTAGGTCCCTTCAGTATTTTCAATCATTTATATTAATAATGTTATTTATTCATTCATTTGTAATTATTTTAATTCATTATTTTTAGTTATGTATTTTAAGTCCCTTCGGTATGTTAAGAATAATTTATAATAATTAAGTCCCATGAGAAAGAAAACAAAAACACACCGATAAACTGTTTTAACTGTATTAAACTCTATTCACGTGCAGTGTTTCTCTGGAAATATCTGGCATGCCTGTGTTTCTTTGACTGACAGCACTATGTTGCAGTAGGGACTGTAAACAGACTCACTCCAGCACTGAATGAGTAGCTGCGTGTTCATGATAGCGATAAACCAGCAAACACTCATCCACTCGGATCGCGTGACCTCCGCGACGAAGACTCTGGTAGAAGAAGAGCAGATCCTCAGGAACGCCCTGATAGAGAATCAGTTCAGACGAAAGGCTGATCAAGAGATGCATGTGTAATTTAGCATCAGAAGAGCCTCACCTTTCCTCCCTCGTTAAACGGACCCACTTTCTCAAACCAGTCACGAGAACAGAACCAGGTGGGCATGATGACCGTCGGCCCGTGCGACGTGTACACCTGATTTAGGACAGAAGTCAATACTTTATTCATTAAAGACTGATGAAAAGTGACAGTACAGACATTTATAATGTTACAAAATATTTCTATTTCAAATAAAGTCTGTTCGTTTGAACTTCCTATTCATCTGTGAATCCTGAAAAATAAAATGCATCACAGTTGCCACAGAAATATTGGGCAGCACAGCTGTTTACAACATTGATAATAATCAGAAATGTTTGTTTGAAATTTGAGAAGCAAATCAGCATATTAGAATGATTTCTGAAGCATCACGTGACACTGAAGACTGGAGTAATGATGCTGGAAATTCAGCAGTGCATCACACCAATGAATGTTAACAGATATTCACATAATAATATTTTTTTTTCTTCAGATTTTTACTGCAATTTTGATAAAATAAATGCAGCTTTAGTGAGCAGAAGAGATTTAAAAAAACAAAAACAGAACTAAATCATCTGAACGCTAGTGTAAGCAGGCATTTAGCATCAGTTAATTTTACTATCCTCATAAAGGCAAAATGCTTAAAGAATCAGAGCCAATCAGATCATATTCGTATTCATATTCATTTATGTGGAGTGTGATTTTGGACCAATACGATTTCACTATGGGCTATTTATGACAAAAACAACACATTAGCAGTTTCTTTACTGCAAGCGACAGGATTTGTTGCATTGGTTAATGTAAACACGCATGATGAAACAACAAATAATACCATCAAAACTTATAAATGCATTTAAAATCTGAGTTTTTGTCCACCAATCAGGATGTTTGGTCTCCATTTCTCACTGATGTGTTTAGTAGCTCCGCCCAAAGCAAATTATCATTGGTCCAAAATCACTGAACATTAAACATCAAATATGTTCTGACTGTCTGTGATTGTTTTGCAGCATTACAGCTTCCAGTCTGAGAACAGACCGATCCTGTCACACAGCGTCTGGCAGATAATAACCATTAACATGTTCTCAACACTCTCTAATCACACACACAATTTACTTTGGCCGCGTGTGTTCAGACCGAGAGTTAAAGATCAGGGAGAGCTAGACGCTCATGACATTGAACACACACACACACACACACACAAAGAGAAAGAATGAAAGACGGAGTGGAGGGAGGAAAGGCAGGAATATTTCAATGATGACAAAATAGATTAAATCAGTGATGTGTTTCAGGGCAAATAAACTAACTAGAGCACTGGGATCTGTGTGCACTTAGGGATGGGAGACATGGACTTAAAAATACATCATGATATTTAGCTATTTATTGCGATAATTATATAAATGACGATAACTCTAACTAATATGCATCCACTGAGAGACCAAAAAACCCCTGTTTCTTTAGAGAGAAGTATTATCTTGCCTATTTTTACCAAAAAAGCACATAGGCAATGCAGTGTCGGTTTCATTACGGAGGTAACAGAACTGATGACGTTCCAGGAAATCCCTAATATGGGTGATACCACTTGTTTTATTTCGATACGATACTTTTGAAGGCCAGTATCGTCGATATCGATACAATACTTCACAACTGAACTTTTCAATTATGACATTTATTCACTTATTACATTACTAAGAGTAAAATGGGTAATGATACCCACTTATCTTTATATTTGAAATGCATTTTAACATTCAATACGCCTTAATTGCAACATATTAGGTTTTTTTGTTTACACATGGCTAAAATATGAAATGTAACCATGGAAATCTACAAATACTATAGTTGAACTACGGTCACTTTAGTAAAACCATGGTTGATTTTCATAAGGGACTGCCAGTGACGGGCTATTCTGACAGTGTATGATTTATATTAACATTACAGAATAGAACATGACCAATATGAACTTTTAATATTCAATATAAATGAATGTATTTGCACAAACTATGTAGGCGACAATTTCAATTTGTTTATCGTATTTGTTGTAATCGTGAAATAACTCAAACATATACGTTTTTTTTTTCTGTCCTCTGATAAGCATTGTTTTGTACTGTCGTTCCC
The DNA here is from genome assembly GCF_001515645.1 of Sinocyclocheilus grahami. Lineage (NCBI taxonomy): Eukaryota > Metazoa > Chordata > Actinopteri > Cypriniformes > Cyprinidae > Sinocyclocheilus > Sinocyclocheilus grahami. The sequence goes on along the minus strand of NW_015506843.1, from coordinate 144,452 downwards.
GAAAGATAGATTGAATGCACTGTCAGTGAGTAAACGCTCTCTGTGATTGATTGGTTCTGTCTTGCAAAATTTGCGTGTGTTCAGATGAGCAGGAAAGTAGTTCCATCTTACACAATTACTCGCTAACATAGGTTATTCATCCAATTTAATGCATATTGTACGCTTTAATTTTTTTGTTAAATAAACTAAATCACTGGTAAATAAAACGCACCTTAGTATCAATATTTTTAATTTGAGTATCAATACTTTCGATACTCACATCAGTATCGATATATCGATACTTCAGGATTGATATGCCCATCCCTAAGGGCAACCAGCTATCGCTGTAGCTGAATAAAAAGAAGATAGAAACACTTCTGTCGTTAATTACTCTCCCTCAGTTCTTTCCAAATCCTGTAAGACCTCCGTTCATCTTCGGAACACAAATTAAGATATTTTTTGTTGAAATCCAAGAGCTCTCTGACCCTCCATAAAGAGCAAAGGTATTTCTAAGTTCAAGGTCCAGAAAGGTACCAAGAACATCGACAAAATAGTCCACGTGACATCAGTGGTTCAACCGTAATTTTATGAAGTTATGAGAATAGTTTTTGTGCGCAAAAAAAATTAAAATAACGACTTTATTCAACAATTCTTCTCCAAATCACGTCTTCCGCTATTATCGAGAGTACCTCTGCCTGAAAACAACTCTTGTGCGTGGTCCTGCTGACGTAGATCACGCATGCGCTGTGCATTGTTTAGTGCAGAGGAAAGCAATGCGCATGCGTCGTGGTACTCTCGATAATGGTGGCAGAGAGTGACTCGGGGGGAGAAGAATTGTTGAATAAAGTTGTTATATTTGTTTTTTGTGCACAAAAATTATTCTTGTAGCTTCGTAAAATTAGGGTTGAACCCCTGATGTCACATGGATTATTTTAATGATGTCCTTACTACGTTTCTGTGCCTTGATCGTGGTAGGACCCTTGCTGTCTATGGGAGGGTCAGAGAGCTCTCGGATTTCATCAAAAATATCTTAATTTGTGTTCCGAAGATGGGTTTGGAACGACATGAGGGTGAGTAATTAATGACAGAATTTTCATTTTTGGGTGAACTAACCCTTTAATGAAGGTCAAAATCACATCAATAGGTTAGAACACACTAAAACCTGCTGTTCTTACTAGTCCTGTGTCAAAGGTCGTGTGTGTGAGTCTGTCCGTGTTCAGACTCTGACACTGAGCTGGTGCGAGTGTGTCGTAGCGGAGATGTTGCCCGCTGGACACTGTGTGCGTGTGTGTGTGTGTGTGTTTCACTGGATAACCTCGTCTGGAATGTGCAAACACACCCAAGAGAAACACGACTCCCTTCTCAGTGAACAAGAACATGCGGAGGAGAAACTCACAGCAGAAAACCATCATTCAAAACAGATTTTCATGAAGGAAAAACGAGCATTTATCCATTTAAACATGCTGCCATGGTGTGCGCCAGGTTGTTGCTATGCAGTTGCTAAGGTGTTCGGAGTGTGCTAGTGTTGTTATTACTATGGTTTTCAGAATGGTTGCTTGTTGCTGCATGCAATCCCTAAGGTGTTGCTAAGATGTTCTGAGTGGTTACTATGCAGTTGCTAGGGCGCTGTGAGCAGGGTATTGCTAGGATATTCTGCGTGGCTCTTAGACAGTTAAGAGGGTGTTTTGGATGGTTGCTGGGGCTTTGTTAGGTTGTTTTTTAATGTTGTTAAGGTGTTCTTAGCATGTTACTATGGTTTCTATGGTGCTGTGAGGAGTCACATTACTAGGATGTTTTGAGCGGTTGCTATGCAGCTGCTAGGGCATTGCAGAGTGGCATCATGGTGTTCTGGTTGTGTGTGGTGGTTGCTTGAGTGTTGCAAAGGTGTTATAAAGTTACAGTGTTTTTCACAGTGGTTGCTATGGTGCTGTTAGTAGTCCCTACGATGTTGCTAGGAAGTTCTGGGTGGTTGCTAGGCAGCTGCTATGACATTTCTATAGATGTATGCCAGATTGGTAGGCCATTTCTATGCAATTCCATGTAGGTTGTTATGCTACTGCTAGGTAGTTGCTAGGGTGCTGGGAGCAGTCCTTATGGCATTGCTAGGATGTTGTAATTGGTTGTTAGGGTGCAGTATTATTAGGTGGTTACTATAGTATTCAGGATAGAGCGTTGTTAGGATGTTCTGAGTGGTTGCTAAGAGCTTGATACAACATTGCAGGGCAGTGCTTTGGTGTTCTCAGTGGTTGTCAGGCTGTTGCTATGCATTTGCTAAGGTGTTTTGAGTGTTTGTTAGCATATTACAAAGTGTTTAATAAGGTTAGTGCTCTAAATGGTTGCTAGGCAGTTGCTAGGGCATTGCCAGGCAGTGCTGCAGTATTCTAAATGGTTGCTAGGGCACTGCCAAGCAGTGCTGCAGTGTTCTAAATGGTTGCTAGGTAGTTGCTAGGGCACTGCCAGGCAGTGCTGTAGTATTCTAAATGGTTGCTAGGGCACTGCCGGGCAGTGCTGCAATGTTCTAAATGGTTGCTAGGGCATTGCCAGGCAGTGCTACAGTATTCTAAATGGTTGCTAGGGTACTGCCGGGCAGTGCTACAGTATTCTAAATGGTTGCTAGGGCATTGCCAGGCAGTGCTACAGTATTCTAAATGGTTGCTAGGGCACTGCTGCAGTGTTCTAAATTGTTGCTAGGGTGTTATTAGAATTTGATGTTGCCGTGTAAAACAGCACTTGTACTTTCTCTGTTTGGGATGTTAATTGGAGTGTTTTGAGGATGTTTTGGGAAAGTTCCACACATCGGTCTGACCTCACGACCCTCAGGATCCGTTTCCCACCAGCACGTGTGACGCTCTACGCTCACGCATTGTTTCCGTGGAAATATCGGTCTTCAGGTACACATCCTGTTTCTGTGGCGACCCGCTGTTTGGGATGTTAATTGGAGTGTTTTGAGGATGTTTTGGGAAAGTTCCACACATCGGTCTGACCTCACGACCCTCGGGATCCGTTTCCCGCCAGCACGTGTGACGCTCTACGCTCACGCATTGTTTCCGTGGAAATATCGGTCTTCAGGTACACATCCTGTTTCTGTGGCGACCCGCTAACCGTGTGGCACGCGACCCCTCAAAACACAACACGCCTCGCCTTTCCTCACACACACACACACACTCACACACACATCCTGCCAACACACACACACTCAATACAGAGATCAAACAGACTGTCATGAATGAGACACACACACACACTTCAGATCCACTTCCTTCACTTCCTTAATAAAGCGCACAAGAAAAAAAAAAGTAACTTTCCTTAATGTTTTCATAAATGTCTCCCCCCTTTTTGAATCTATTTTCATGAGAATTTCCAAAACTGATCAAACCTGCATGAAATCGAGTCCAGCATTGGTATCAGTTATTGGTAACTAAACCGAAACTATTAAAAAAGTTTGTAAATTGAAATAAAGCTGAAACAAAATAAAATATTAGTTTTAAATGGAAAACTAAACTAAACAAAAAATGAAATGAAAATTAGAAATGTTCTGTCCAGGCAACAAAGTGAAATAAAATAATTTTAAATTGATGAACACTAAATACTAAATAGAACTATAAAAACTAATAAATAAGACAAAAACACTTAATAAAACAAACTAACATTAAAATAAAATAAAAACAAGGCAGGTTTTGTCCACCAGTTATTGTAACAAATAAAACAAATGTAGATAAATAAAATAAAACTTGTATTGATGCATCTTTCACAATAAGATCAATAACATGCATTTAGAAAAGGAATGTATTTTTGATGAGTGTGAGACCTGTGTGAGGAGCTGCTCTGGACTCAGAGAGTTGATCCACCTGGTGTAACGTTCAGTGGAGCCTTCAGGAACACGACACACTTTACAACCCACAATCTGACAAAACACACACACACACATTAGTGGCAAATATGGGATATAGTGTGTTTTTTTTTTTTTAAAGAAATAAATACTTTTATTCATCAATGATGCATTAAAGTGATCAAAAGTAACAGTGAAGACGTTTATAAAGTTACGAGATTTCTACATTTATAAATGTGTGTTTGTAGAGTAAAGACAGGGCAGATTACAACACAAACTCAAGTTACACCCTAAACCAGCACACACACACCTTCACCAAAACACAACAGCCGCTTTCACTGGTCCGCCTCATTTCCTGTCGTGCTTGCTCTGGACTCAGAGAGTTGATCCACCTGGTGTAACGTTCAGTGGAGCCTTCAGGAACACGACACACTTTACAACCCACAATCTGACAAAACACACACACACACATTAGTGGCAAATATGGGATATAGTGTTTTTTTTTTTTTAAAGAAATAAATACTTTTATTCATCAATGATGCATTAAAGTGATCAAAAGTAACAGTGAAGACGTTTATAAAGTTACAAAAGATTTGTGTTTGTAGAGTAAAGACAGGGCAGATTACAACACAAACTCAAGTTACACCCTAAACCAACACACACACACCTTCACCAAAACACAACAGCCGCTTTCACTGGTCCGCCTCATTTCCTGTCGTGCTCTGTTTGTGTAGCACCGCAGCTCTTCAGTCTGTTGCCGCTCCGCCCGCTGTGACCCGGGGTCAGAGGTCAAAGCAACAAACCCAGCCCTCAAAAAACAATGTAAAAATAACTGCTGGCCCTCCTGCTGATGCTTCTTATGGAAAATACACTAGACCATGTTTACGGTCACGCTGTTTCAATTTCCTTCATATTTCAAATAATGTGAAATATTATTACAATTTAAAATAGCTGTTTTCTATGTGAATATCTGTTAAAAGTGTAATTTATTCCTGTGATCAAAGCTGAGTTTTCAGCATCATTACTCCAGGCTTCAGCGTCACATGATCCTTCAGAATTCATCCTAATATGCTGATTTGAGCTCAAGAAACATTTCTGATTATTATCCATAGTATATTTTTGTGAAAACTGATACTTATTTTATTTTTCAGGATTCGCAGATGAATAGAAAGTTCAAAAGTATTAACCTTCTGTAACATTATAAATGTCTTTACTGCCACTTTTGATCAATTGAATGCATCACTGATGAATGAGAGTGTTCATTTCTGTAAAACAGAGCGTCATTACTCACTGCGGCTGGATTCGCTGCAGCAGCTTCATACTGTAGTCGAACTCTCCGAGGCCTCATGACGTCATCCTGAAACACACACCATCATCCTCATCATCATCATCATCCTCACAAGCATCAGTCAGGAAGTGTGTCCTGATGTGCACATGTAGCTTAAAAGACACAAAACATAAAAATGAACACACTATACTTTAAATCAACAACATAAATACATACAAGGACAAAATGATTGCACTTTCTTATTTTTAAATATTCAGTGATTTTTAAAGCAGAGTGACGCATTCGGTTCACATGTGACCATATCATAATCTCCATCAGCGGATCATCGGGAGGTGTTTTATAGAAAGCAGCATTTGGTTTTCTCCTAAGGAATCTGTGTTTTAGTCCCGGCAGCTCTGCGATCTGGCGCTCCAGGAGGAGAGCAGGATTCCTGCCGTTCCTCTGAACCTCAAGGAGAGCTGGTTTTGGCCTCTGGACACCAGCACACGGAAAAATCCCTCCCGAATAACCGGCCATAAAACCACCATCTGAGTAAAGCCAACAGCACTAATGGAGCTACATCTGTAGGGGTGTGTGTCAGGATTATGAGAGGCGTAAATCACAACCAGACACACCAAAAACACCCACAAACAGCAGAAATTACAGTAAAGTGAGAAGTAGAAATCATCTGGACTTTTTTTCAGTTATTACTAAACGATTTCATCCAAAAATTAACATTCTAGCATGATTTATTCAGCCTTATCCGTTATTTTAAAAGTATCTATGTTTTATATATACAGTGGGTACGGAAAGTATTCAGACCCCCTTAAATTTTTCACTCTTTTTTATATTGCAGCCATTTGCTAAAATCATTGAAGTTAATTTTTTTTCTTCATTAATGTACACACAGCACCCCATATTGACAGAAAAACACAGAATTGTTGACATTTTTGCAGATTTATTAAAAAAGAAAAACTGAAATATCACATGGTCCTAAGTATTCAGACCCTTTGCTGTGACACTCATATATTTAACTCAGGTGCTGTCCATTTCTTCTGATCATCCTTGAGATGGTTCTACACCTTCATTAGAGTCCAGCTGTGTTTGATTATACTGATTGGACTTGATTAGGAAAGCCACACACCTGTCTATATAAGACATTACAGCTCTCAGTGCATGTCAGAGCAAATGAGAATCATGAGGTCAAAGGAACTGCCTGAAGAGCTCAGAGACAGAATTGTGGCAAGGCACAGATCTGGCCAAGGTTACAAAAAAAATTCTGCTGCACTTAAGGTTCCTAAGAGCACAGTGGCCTCCATAATCCTTAAATGGAAGACGTTTGGGACAACCAGAACCCTTCCTAGAGCTGGCCGTCCGGCCAAACCGAGCTATCGGGGGAGAAGAGCCTTGATGAGAGAAGTAAAGAAGAACCCAAAGATCACTGTGACTGAGCTCCAGAGATGCAGTCGGGAGATGCCGTACCCACTGTATATATATATATATATATATATATATATATATATATGTGTGTGTGTGTGTGTGTGAGTTATATCATAGTATTTGTTTACACTACATTTTAATAATATATTATTTTAATAATGTATATTTACTATACAATATTTAATATTTTGAATTAGCTTTTATTTTTATATTTTCTGTTTCAATTTATTTTAGGTTTAGAATTTATCTTATGCGCTTTTTGTTGTTTGTATTAGTTTTTCCTTTCTGAAATATTTCTATTTATCCTTAATTTGTATTTATTTTGGTTTTAATTTGAGTAATTGCAGTATTTCAACTTTAGTTAACTTAAGTTTCTCTTTTTTTTTTTTCACCTACTATTTCTATTATATCATTTCAGCAAATCTGAATAGCTTTAGTTACTAAATCTAAGCTATTTAAATAGATAAAAAATATTTAAGACATTATCTAAAATAAAATTATTAAAAAACTAATAAAATACGTATAATTAAGAAATAAAAATAAATATTTAACAGTTAAAAATCCAAATAATTAATTAATTAATTAATTAATTAATAAGTGACATAGTATTGTGTAAAAATAATAAGTAAAGAGAACTCAAGAGAACGAATAAAATAAAATGAATACATTCAAGTTCAAGTTGAGCTTTATTGTCATCCCGCTACATCTGTGGACATACAGTGGTGCCTCACAGGACCACGGTGCTACATAAATACAGACATACAACAATGAAGTAAAACAGTACACCTATACACAACTAGCCTGACTGATTTTGACTATGAATATACTATATCTAAATGTTTACCTATACATAAACTAAAAAATATATATATACAAACTATACGAATGCTTCACATAAATACCGTACATGTGCAAAGACAAACATCGTAAGTCAAGCAGCCGGCTGGGGAACAGTGCAAGATGGTTTGTAGTGCATGAGCATGTAAACACGCATATTACTGAGTCTTTTGTGGGATTATGTACACACAGCAGTGTGTGAAAAGTGTCTAGTGCGCATAGAGGAGAGTGTGTTACTACAGGTGCTTGTACAGGCCCACTCACCTGTGTGTAGCACACTTCGAATTGCACGAGAAAAAATAAATAAAAATAAACTGAATCTATATTCTATTAAAAATAAAAATAAAAATAATAACAAATAATAAAGCCATTTTAGACATGGAGTTTGTTTTCGTGTGTTTCTAATAAAAGCTACTGGTACTATAACTTGAATTAACAAACAAACAAATAAATACATTGACAAAGAACTTTGATGAAGACCCCATTATCATGATTTTACAGCAGTTACTCGAAATTGCTGTAAATTACGTTTACCATGGCTTATTATAAACCGAGTAATTTTCGAGGTGTTTATGCTATTTGTAAAAACACACACGTATAGATTTGTATATTTAAGCAGTAGCAAAGTAGCTGGATGTAAAACGGGGATTAATCCAGAGGCGACACACGAGCAGAAGTAAAGCACATCAGGGATGATTTAGCAGAGCACATCTGGGGTCATCCTGATAAAATGCTGTGTATATTAAATGTTTTTGTGGATATATAAAGTTTGGGATGCTTTTATTCAGCAAGGATGCAAAAAAACTGATCAAAAGTGAGAGTAAAGACGCATAATGTTAAATAAGATTTCTATTTCAAATAAATGCTGCTCTTTTGAACTTTCTATTCATCTGTGAATCCTGAAAAATAACATGCATCATGGTTTCCACAGAAATATTGGGCAGCGCAACTGTTTTCAACATTGATAATAAACAGAAATGTTTATTGAGCAGCAAATCAGCATATTATTATGATTTCTGAAGATCATGTGACACTGAAGACTGGAGGAATGATGCTGGAAATTCAGCTGCGCATCACAGAAATAAATTACAGTTTAGTTTTTTTTCAACTGCTTACACAGTTTCTGAAAGCTGACACTCAACCAGCAGAAGCACACACCAAATCTGCAAAACCATACACTAATGCTCGGCCTTTGACTCAGTTTTCAATTTCATAAAACACTTTTTGCAAAACACAGCACACAATTCTCTATGTAGCACACACAAATCTAACAGGAATTAATATTATGGCAAATGTTTGCTTTTGAGATGTGTTTGTGATGTTTTGAATGCAGTGCTTCATTTTGCAAGAGACGTGAGGCGTTTTGCATTTTGTGTGTGCAGTTCTTGGATTTGTGTGTAAAGTTTGAGAAGCAAGCAGTTGAAAAAAACTATATCAGATATCCACATAGAAAACTGTAATAATATTTCACAATTTGACTGCATTTTTTGGGTAAAAAAGTATATGAAATATGAAATATTTTTACTAATTTCTTGTTTCTGTGCACAGGGCATTATCTGCATCCAGAGAGATTTAGAGAAGGGGAAATGAGAGATTTGATGAAGATACTTTGGTTCCTCTCAATCTCTCCAGGAGAGACAGTCCTCTGAACCTGTCTATGACGACTCGATCAGACACCCAATCACTGAGCAGTCTGAGGAATGAGGGGATTGTGGGTTCAGTGACGATCATTTACCTGTCCGTTTCACACCTGAGCACAAACATCACTTACTCTGATTCAAGTGTCTGTCGACCTCAGTCCGAAGTCCAGCATCTGATGCGAGAGAAACAGCTTCACTGACTCTAAAACAGCTCCAGATGTGAAATCAGGTGTAGGTGTAGAAGACTCCGCCCCTTCCGCTTCAGAATTCTCCGCCCCCTCATCAAATATTCAGCATCAGACACAGACAAAAAGACACGGAAAACACAACCTGAAGAGAAAACAGACGAGCAGCCGAAAGCAAACAAAATACTGTTACAAATAATAAAATAAAAAAATTTGAACAAAAAAATTTGATTAAAATAATTTTTTTTAATGATTTTGAGATTTTAAATGAACTAAAATACTTAAATGAATAAATACATAAATAAACCAAGAATATCTAACTAAAGTACTATAGCAAGTAGAAAAAAACAACAACAACAAAACAGTGAAAGATAACTAATTATTTTCCAAATAATATTTTATACATATTTAATTTTTACAGTAAAAAATTGGGTCTTTAAACATGAAAATATATATCTGTATTTTAAATTTTATAATAGGGTTCTTTTACATGAGGATGATTATATTTTTGGGGTCCGTGGCATCTAAAAGATTGAAAACCCCAACTGGAAAATAATTTTTGGGTCAGAGCATGTTATCGTATTTTGATTATGACCAAAGGTTTTTGAAATAACATGCACTGATGACATAATAGGTGCACAATAACACCAGGATTGTGTGTTAGGAAAGTAAACAGAGTCAGTTTTGATTTCATGTTGACTTTAAGCTCGATATAAATGTGATAATCCAGGCTGAGCTATTATCACGCAGAATACAGACGAACGAACGCACGTACGTTAATAAAACCAGCCAGCATTAAATGTGTATCGTCGTACTGGAAAAGTACTTTCACTAAAAACAGTCCTGAAATTGTTCTTTAGGCTTCAGATCAGCTCTTCGGTCCATTTACACTGAAACTGAATCACTATAATCCAGTTCCAGTCTTCATTTCCCATTCTTTAGGCTTTAAATCAACTATTCAGTCTGTTCAAACTAAAACCAAATCACTATACTATAGTTTCAGTCTCCATTTCGCACTATTTTGGCTTTAGATTAGCTTTTCAGTCTGTTCACACTGAAACCAAATTTTTGTAATCCAGTTTCAGTATCCATTTCCCATTCGTTTGACTTTAAATAAGCTCTTCAGTCTGTTCACACTGAAACCAAATTGCTGTTATCCAGTTTCAGTATCCTTTTCTCATTCTTCAGGCTTTAAATCAGCTCGTCGGCCTGTTTACACTAACCAAATCACTATAATCTAGTTTCAGTCTCCATTTCTCATTCTTTTGGCTTTAAGTCAGCCTTTCAGTCAGTTCACACTGAAACCAAATGGCTGTTATCCAGTTTCAGTATCCTTTTCTCATTCTTTAGGCTTTAAATCAGTTCGTCGGCCTGTTTACACTGAAACCAAATTGCTGTAATTCAGTTTCAGTTTCCATTTCCCATTCTTTAGGCTTTAAATCAGCTTGTCGGCCTGTTCACACTGAAACCAAATTGCTGTTATCCAGTTTCAGTATCCTTTTCTCATTCTTCAGGCTTTAAATCAGCTCGTCGGCCTGTTTACACTAACCAAATCACTATAATCTAGTTTCAGTCTCCATTTCTCATTCTTTTGGCTTTAAGTCAGCCTTTCAGTCAGTTCACACTGAAACCAAATGGCTGTTATCCAGTTTCAGTATCCTTTTCTCATTCTTTAGGCTTTAAATCAGTTCGTCGGCCTGTTTACACTGAAACCAAATTGCTGTAATCCAGTTTCAGTTTCCATTTCCCATTCTTTAGGCTTTAAATCAGCTTGTCGGCCTGTTCACACTGAAACCAAATTGCTGTTATCCAGTTTTAGTATCCTTTTCTCATTCTTTAGGCTTTAAATCAGCTCGTCGGCCTGTTTACACTAAAACCAAATCACTATAATCTAGTTTCAGTTTCCATTTTCCATTCTTTTGACTTTAAATCAGCTCTTCAGTCAGTTCACACTGAAACCGAATTGCTGCAATCCAGTTTCAGTATGGTTTCAGAGGAAACTGCGGTTCCTCAGAGGAAGGGGTTGTGGCTTTGGCCGGGGTGCTGTGTTTGTCGGGTGGAGGGTGTGAGGGGCAGCAGTGGCTGCGGCAGGTTGCTGGGCAGGTCCAGCAGGCCGTGGGGCGGCTGTGTGAAGGACGAGGGCAGAGTCTGGGGCTTCTGCTGCAGGACGGGCAGAGGGAGGGAGGCGCTGTAGGACAGAGCGTGAGCCGGCAGCGGCGACGTGGAGTGAGGACGCATCTGATTCAGAGTCAGTCTGGGCTGCTCACAGTGGAAGGGGTTTGTGGGAGATGGTGTGCTCAGACCTGCACGGGTCACAAAATATCATTAGACTCTTCTGCCCAACAAGGCTGCATTTATTTGATTAAAAATACTGTAAGAACATTGTGAAATATTATTACAATTTAAAATAACTGTTTTCTATGTGAATATCTGTTAAAGTGTAATTTATATCTGTTATCAAAGCTGAATTTTCAGCATCATTACTCCAGTCTTCAGTGTCACATGATCTTCAGAAATCATTCTAATATGCTGATTTGCTGCTTAAGAAACATTTCTGATTATTATCAATGTTGAAAACAGTTGTGCTGCCCACTATTTCTGTGGAAATTTTTCAGGATTCACAGATGAATAGAAAGTAAAAAAAAACAGCATTTATGAGAAATATAAATATTTTGTAACATTACAAATGTCTTTACTGACACTTTTGATCAATTTAATACATCCTTGATGAATAAACACATTTCTCTGAGAAAAAAAAGAGGGAAAAAAATTACTTATACCAAACTTCATATACATGAGAACCAGAACTGCATGATATATTAAAACTTTTTATATAATCTATTTATCTTAAATTGAGTTTATTTCTTCTTTTCCAATGGCAAATCGTTTTCACTGGTTTTAAGCATAAATCTCATTAAATTGTGTTAGATTAATGCCTAAAATAAAGAAATAACTATTGTGCATTCACCTCACTTTTATATATTTTAAAACAAAATGTTCTTCTTTAAAATATACTGACAAAATGTAGATTTTCTCATTAAAGCAACTTTGTAAAACAACTCTTTTTATCACTATTTACTCAATGCTGAAAAGGTGAACGTTAAGAAAACAAATAAAATATATTATGTATTATATCTGATAAAAAAAGACATTCAAAAAGCTTTTTTTTATATATAAAATGCAAGTCATGATGACCTGCAAAATATGCTAATTGTTCTTTTAAGGTCTAAATTAAATTGTAAGGAGTGATTTTGCACTGGAAATGTAAGTGCTTAAGAGTACTCAGTTTGAAATAAAAGTATTTGGCTTCAAAAGCATTTAAGAAAAATATAAATTCCCCAAAATAATAAGCGTGTCTGAGTGTGTGTTTTCCTACCTGACAGGAAGGGGTTTTTGCTCTTGACCGGTGGGTTGGTGGGAATGAGCGTGTCCAGGTTGACGAGGGAGGCAGCAGTGGGGCCGAGGAACGCCTCAGGGGTCCGGCACTGTCTAGGGCTCACTGCGTCCAGAGGAGGCCCAAGACGAGAGAGGTCAAAGGTCTCTGGACTGTCATTCCCCCGTCCATTCACTTGAACACCCACCACCAACTCACCGAACTGATCGGCATCTGAAATGAGAGATGTGAATGAGCTTCAGCTTGACTCAGAGAGGAAAACGATTGTGAAGAGGGTCTGGTTTGGTGTGATGAGGACCTGCAGGACTCTCACAGCGAGGACTGAACACTTGGTTTGGCTCCGCCTGCTCCACTATAGGCTCCTCCCCCTCCACTATAAGCTCCTCCTCCTCTGGAATAGTAAATGGGTCCTTCACACTCGACACTGGAATGAAGTGCAAAGAATCTAGAGATGGATCTCTAGCGCTACAAATATTTACTTATTTAAAGTGAAAAATTGTGCCTATCTTCTTGCAATTTCAAGTTTCAAATAAATAATAACGGCAAGATATAAACCCGCAATTCTGAGAAAAAAGTTTTCGCGAGTTTGAGATAAAAAGTCACAATTACAAATCAAAATGCATCTCACTTTGGTTTTTAACATGAGGTGTTGTACCTGGTCGCGCTGGGCTCCTCCATCTAGCTTTTTCATCTATGTTAGAGGTGGAGTTTGAAGGCGGGGCATCCCAGGGGTCAGGAGGTGATTGGTGGGTTCCCCATGGGTGGGCGGGGCTACTGGAGGAAGAGCGGGCCGTCCAGGGACTATCAGTCACCGGGTTACTAGACTTAACTACAGCTGAATCAAACAACCAAATCAAAATACATCCGCACAAAGAATCCTTGAATATTTTTGTCTTACAGTTGAGTTAAAATATCGAAAAACCCCCCCAAAACAAAATGTATTTTTTTGATATCTTTATGTTCTACCATGAAATGTGGTTCAAATAATCAGTCAGTTGCTATTTCAATGTTTATAGAAATATTTAAACAATGCAGAAACAACGTTTAATGCTAAATAGTTTAAACCAGTTAACGAAACACTAATAAATCAATGTTGAAATTTTAAAATTTTTTACATTTAAATAAAAAAACCTAAAGAAGCGCTCACACTGTGACCGCAAGATAATGTAAAGATATTTTACTTGACCAATGTTCGAAATGCGGTTGAAATAATGTCAGTTGTTGTTTCAATGTTGATACAAATTTGTTGAAACAACATTTAATGGCAAATAGTTTTAGAAGGTTTACAAAATATTGATGAATCAACTTTCTAACAACATTTTAACAAGATCTATATGAAAAATAAGACGTTTATTTGATAAAAAAAAAAAAAAACATCAGTGCACTGCCAAAAAGTATTTTTGTCTTACTTCTCAAATACAAAGTCTAAAAATCCTTAAAACACAATACATTTTTGGGATACGTTTATTTTGACCTTTTTACTTTTTAAGAACAAATCAACATCTATAACATTGATTAACCCATGAATGAATGATGAAATTGTGACTGGGAAGTCAAAAAAGACTAAATAAACTAATTAAAAAGTTTTTTTTCTCTAGTTTTACAGTTTACATAATTTTTAGATATTTTACTTGACCAACCGTCTACGTTGAAATGTGGTGGAAATAATCTCAGATAATGTCAGTTTCAGTGTAGATAAAAACATTAAAACTATGTTTATTGCTAAATAGATTTAAAGGGTTAACAAAACACTGATACATGAAAGTTGTACATTTTAAAGTACATTTTACTTGACTGACATTCTACGTTGAAACGTGTTTGAAATAATGTCAGTTGTTGCTTGAACACTGATCAAAACGCTGAAACAATGTTAAATATTAATGTTAAAATGTTTAACGTTAAAAGGTTATCAAAATACTAATAAATCATCATTTGTAGAAGTGTTCGCACTGTGACCGCAAGATATATGCAGTGATGTTGAGGCATCGCAAACTCTTATTATAACTGATGGACTGTGATTCACAGTACTGAGAGCGCTCATCACTGACCGACAGACTCCCAGGGGTCAGAGTTCACGGAGCAGGTGGGCGGGGCGTCCCAGGGGTCGTCGCTGACCTGCGCGGCAGGCGTGGGACCGAATATATCCACCAGATCGATCATGGCCGACTGCGAGAGGAAATCAACGGTGAGCCGCTCTGAAGATCAGCAGATCATGCAGGTGTTGAGTGTCTCTCTCACCTCTGAAGGCCGCGGGTCTCGCTCGCCCTTACTCTCCTCCAGGGCCTCCTGCAGAGGAGCGTCGTCCCCCTGATGGCTGCACTGCTCCTTCAGGAGACAAAACAAGCTCAGCACCTGAAGCTGAAGCCGATGCTGTTCATTAGTGCAAGGATTAATTAGGATGAAAAGAGCAGGAGGTTAATAAGCTCCGTGACATTCACAGGACATCCACAGACAACACTGCAGGAGAAATACCGCTAGAGATTAGAGAAGAAATAGTTAGTACAAGCTAGACAAAGAAGTTAAAACGTGCAAAATACAGAAAAAAAGATAGAAATTGTAAAGGTTAAAAATCCGTCTTAATAGTTTAATCCAGTGCTTCTCAAGCTTTTTGACTGAAGGGCCCACGGTGGCCAACATATTGGCTTGTTTTTATTTAGATATTGGCTAACTTTTTTATTAACAGGAACACTAGGAGTATTGATATATTATGTAATATTGTATTAAAATAATCAACTATGATTCATTTTGTGACTTGAGAAGTTTCAAGAACTGCATGCTCTTCAATTAAAAGAAACAGTTATTGTGAGGGGGAAGTATTTTTTTGTATAATTTATTATTTTGATTATATTATAATGATACTGTCAGTCTTTTGGACCCGTTTTGCCCCCGTAGTTCTTCCTGTGTTTCCTTATATGGTCTTTTTCCTGTTCTTGTTTAGTTTGATTGCTTTATGATTCCTTGCACCTGTGTTGAGTTCCTTATTATCCTGTGTATATAAGTTCCTGTTTGCTCTGTGTTCCTTTGTCGGATCTACTCGTTAGTTACGTGTGTTTGTGCTTTTCCTATGTTGGATTATTCCCCTGCGTTTTCATCATTAAAGACAATTAAAGTTTATTCATGCCTCCCACGTGCTTCCAGCAAGACACACGTGACAGAAGATCCGACCAAACAAGATGACTGCAGCTGAAGACAGGCTTTGGTGTCTGCGGCAGGGTGGTCGGGAGTTGGAGAGGTAAGTAGAGGAGTTCCTAGAGCTCTCCAACCAGGTGATCTGGTTCGACGCCGCTCTATGTGTCTGTTTTTGGCTGGGGCTGGATGATGACGTAATTGGCTGCGATCTTCCCACGTAGTTTTCCCCTGATCGAGTTGGTTAATCATGTCCTTTATTTAAATGGTGTAAGTCTCAAAGTAGAAGAGGTTCAGAGCGATCATCATCCAAGCCCTCCCGAGAAGCACCGGGCCTCGCCAGCTCACCCCTCGCCAGGACCCTCCACATACCTGGCCAAATGTTCCGACCACCCATCTCCTCCCAGCACCATCTCTGTCCTCAGCCTAGAAACGCCGGCCATGCCGTTGTCAAGTCCGCCCGCCGCGGCTCCCACAAGCCTGCCGGCCGCTCCTGAGTTAAGTTCGCCGTGTGGGGGGCTCCAGCCCCAGAGCTCACTCCCGTGTGTGGGCTCCATCCCCAGAGCTCACTCCCGTGTGTGGGCTCCATCCCCAGAGCTCACTCCCGTGTGTGGGCTCCATCCCCAGAGCTCACTCCCGTGTGTGGGCTCCATCCCCAGAGCTCGCTCCCGTGTGAGCTCCATCCCCAGAGCTCGCTCCAGTGTGGGCTCCATCCCCAGAGCTCGCTCCAGTGTGGGCTCCATCCCCAGAGCTCGCTCCAGTGTGGGCTCCATCCCCAGAGCTCGCTCCAGTGTCAGCCCCAGCCCCAGAGCTCACTCCAGTGTTAGCCCCAGCCCCCGCTCCAGTGTCGGCTCCAGCCCCAGAGCTCACTC
>NW_015506843.1:107725-123488 GCF_001515645.1 Sinocyclocheilus grahami | reverse complement strand
TTTAAAACAAAATGTTCTTCTTTAAAATATACTGACAAAATGTAGATTTTCTCATTAAAGCAACTTTGTAAAACAACTCTTTTTATCACTATTTACTCAATGCTGAAAAGGTGAACGTTAAGAAAACAAATAAAATATATTATGTATTATATCTGATAAAAAAAGACATTCAAAAAGCTTTTTTTTATATATAAAATGCAAGTCATGATGACCTGCAAAATATGCTAATTGTTCTTTTAAGGTCTAAATTAAATTGTAAGGAGTGATTTTGCACTGGAAATGTAAGTGCTTAAGAGTACTCAGTTTGAAATAAAAGTATTTGGCTTCAAAAGCATTTAAGAAAAATATAAATTCCCCAAAATAATAAGCGTGTCTGAGTGTGTGTTTTCCTACCTGACAGGAAGGGGTTTTTGCTCTTGACCGGTGGGTTGGTGGGAATGAGCGTGTCCAGGTTGACGAGGGAGGCAGCAGTGGGGCCGAGGAACGCCTCAGGGGTCCGGCACTGTCTAGGGCTCACTGCGTCCAGAGGAGGCCCAAGACGAGAGAGGTCAAAGGTCTCTGGACTGTCATTTCCCCGTCCGTTCACTTGAACACCAGCCACCAACTCACCGAACTGATCGGCATCTGAAATGAGAGATGTGAATGAGCTTCAGCTTGACTCAGAGAGGAAAACGATTGTGAAGAGGGTCTGGTTTGGTGTGATGAGGACCTGCAGGACTCTCACAGCGAGGACTGAACACTTGGTTTGGCTCCACCTGCTCCACTATAGGCTCCTCCCCCTCCACTATAAGCTCCTCCTCCTCTGGAATAGTAAATGGGTCCTTCACACTCGACACTGGAATGAAGTGCAATGAATCTGGAGATGGATCTCTAGCGCTACAAATATTTACTTATTTAAAGTGAAAAATTGTGCCTATCTTCTTGCAATTTCAAGTTTCAAATAAATAATAACGTCAAGATATAAACCCGCAATTCTGAGAAAAAAGTTTTCGCGAGTTTGAGATAAAAAGTCACAATTACAAATCAAAATGCATCTCACTTTGGTTTTTAACATGAGGTGTTGTACCTGGTCGCGCTGGGCTCCTCCATCTAGCTTTTTCATCTATGTTAGAGGTGGAGTTTGAAGGCGGGGCATCCCAGGGGTCAGGAGGTGATTGGTGGGTTCCCCATGGGTGGGCGGGGCTACTGGAGGAAGAGCGGGCCGTCCAGGGACTATCAGTCACCGGGTTACTAGACTTAACTACAGCTGAATCAAACAACCAAATCAAAATACATCCGCACAAAGAATCCTTGAATATTTTTGTCTTACAGTTGAGTTAAAATATCGAAAAACCCCCCCAAAACAAAATGTATTTTTTTGATATCTTTATGTTCTACCATGAAATGTGGTTCAAATAATCAGTCAGTTGCTATTTCAATGTTTATAGAAATATTTAAACAATGCAGAAACAACGTTTAATGCTAAATAGTTTAAACCAGTTAACGAAACACTAATAAATCAATGTTGAAATTTTAACATTTTTTACATTTAAATAAAAAAACCTAAAGAAGCGCTCACACTGTGACCGCAAGATAATGTAAAGATATTTTTACTTGACCAATGTTCGAAATGCGGTTGAAATAATGTCAGTTGTTGTTTCAATGTTGATACAAATTTGTTGAAACAACATTTAATGGCAAATAGTTTTAGAAGGTTTACAAAATATTGATGAATCAACTTTCTAACAACATTTTAACAAGATCTATATGAAAAATAAGACGTTTATTTGAAAAAAAAAAAAAAAAACATCAGTGCACTGCCAAAAAGTATTTTTGTCTTACTTCTCAAATACAAAGTCTAAAAATCCTTAAAACACAATACATTTTTGGGATACGCTTATTTTGACCTTTTTACTTTTTAAGAACAAATCAACATCTATAACATTGATTAACCCATGAATGAATGATGAAATTGTGACTGGGAAGTCAAAAAAGACTAAATAAACTAATTAAAAAGTTTTTTTTCTCTAGTTTTACAGTTTACATAATTTTTAGATATTTTACTTGACCAACCGTCTACGTTGAAATGTGGTGGAAATAATCTCAGATAATGTCAGTTTCAGTGTAGATAAAAACATTAAAACTATGTTTATTGCTAAATAGATTTAAAGGGTTAACAAAACACTGATACATGAAAGTTGTACATTTTAAAGTACATTTTACTTGACTGACATTCTACGTTGAAACGTGTTTGAAATAATGTCAGTTGTTGCTTGAACACTGATCAAAATGCTGAAACAATGTTAAATATTAATGTTAAAATGTTTAACGTTAAAAGGTTATCAAAATACTAATAAATCATCATTTGTAGAAGTGTTCGCACTGTGACCGCAAGATATATGCAGTGATGTTGAGGCATCGCAAACTCTTATTATAACTGATGGACTGTGATTCACAGTACTGAGAGCGCTCATCACTGACCGACAGACTCCCAGGGGTCAGAGTTCACGGAGCAGGTGGGCGGGGCGTCCCAGGGGTCGTCGCTGACCTGCGCGGCAGTTTTTACTTGACCAATGTTCGAAATGCGGTTGAAATAATGTCAGTTGTTGTTTCAATGTTGATACAAATTTGTTGAAACAACATTTAATGGCAAATAGTTTTAGAAGGTTTACAAAATATTGATGAATCAACTTTCTAACAACATTTTAACAAGATCTATATGAAAAATAAGACGTTTATTTGAAAAAAAAAAAAAAAAACATCAGTGCACTGCCAAAAAGTATTTTTGTCTTACTTCTCAAATACAAAGTCTAAAAATCCTTAAAACACAATACATTTTTGGGATACGCTTATTTTGACCTTTTTACTTTTTAAGAACAAATCAACATCTATAACATTGATTAACCCATGAATGAATGATGAAATTGTGACTGGGAAGTCAAAAAAGACTAAATAAACTAATTAAAAAGTTTTTTTTCTCTAGTTTTACAGTTTACATAATTTTTAGATATTTTACTTGACCAACCGTCTACGTTGAAATGTGGTGGAAATAATCTCAGATAATGTCAGTTTCAGTGTAGATAAAAACATTAAAACTATGTTTATTGCTAAATAGATTTAAAGGGTTAACAAAACACTGATACATGAAAGTTGTACATTTTAAAGTACATTTTACTTGACTGACATTCTACGTTGAAACGTGTTTGAAATAATGTCAGTTGTTGCTTGAACACTGATCAAAACGCTGAAACAATGTTAAATATTAATGTTAAAATGTTTAACGTTAAAAGGTTATCAAAATACTAATAAATCATCATTTGTAGAAGTGTTCGCACTGTGACCGCAAGATATATGCAGTGATGTTGAGGCATCGCAAACTCTTATTATAACTGATGGACTGTGATTCACAGTACTGAGAGCGCTCATCACTGACCGACAGACTCCCAGGGGTCAGAGTTCACGGAGCAGGTGGGCGGGGCGTCCCAGGGGTCGTCGCTGACCTGCGCGGCAGGCGTGGGACCGAATATATCCACCAGATCGATCATGGCCGACTGCGAGAGGAAATCAACGGTGAGCCGCTCTGAAGATCAGCAGATCATGCAGGTGTTGAGTGTCTCTCTCACCTCTGAAGGCCGCGGGTCTCGCTCGCCCTTACTCTCCTCCAGGGCCTCCTGCAGAGGAGCGTCGTCCCCCTGATGGCTGCACTGCTCCTTCAGGAGACAAAACAAGCTCAGCACCTGAAGCTGAAGCCGATGCTGTTCATTAGTGCAAGGATTAATTAGGATGAAAAGAGCAGGAGGTTAATAAGCTCCGTGACATTCACAGGACATCCACAGACAACACTGCAGGAGAAATACCGCTAGAGATTAGAGAAGAAATAGTTAGTACAAGCTAGACAAAGAAGTTAAAACGTGCAAAATACCGAAAAAAAGATAGAAATTGTAAAGGTTAAAAATCCGTCTTAATAGTTTAATCCAGTGCTTCTCAAGCTTTTTGACTGAAGGGCCCACGGTGGCCAACATATTGGCTTGTTTTTATTTAGATATTGGCTAACTTTTTTATTAACAGGAACACTAGGAGTATTGATATATTATGTAATATTGTATTAAAATAATCAACTATGATTCATTTTGTGACTTGAGAAGTTTCAAGAACTGCATGCTCTTCAATTAAAAGAAACAGTTATTGTGAGGGGGAAGTATTTTTTTGTATAATTTATTATTTTGATTATATTATAATGATACTGTCAGTCTTTTGGACCCGTTTTGCCCCCGTAGTTCTTCCTGTGTTTCCTTATATGGTCTTTTTCCTGTTCTTGTTTAGTTTGATTGCTTTATGATTCCTTGCACCTGTGTTGAGTTCCTTATTATCCTGTGTATATAAGTTCCTGTTTGCTCTGTGTTCCTTTGTCGGATCTACTCGTTAGTTACGTGTGTTTGTGCTTTTCCTATGTTGGATTATTCCCCTGCGTTTTCATCATTAAAGACAATTAAAGTTTATTCATGCCTCCCACGTGCTTCCAGCAAGACACACGTGACAGAAGATCCGACCAAACAAGATGACTGCAGCTGAAGACAGGCTTTGGTGTCTGCGGCAGGGTGGTCGGGAGTTGGAGAGGTAAGTAGAGGAGTTCCTAGAGCTCTCCAACCAGGTGATCTGGTTCGACGCCGCTCTATGTGTCTGTTTTTGGCTGGGGCTGGATGATGACGTAATTGGCTGCGATCTTCCCACGTAGTTTTCCCCTGATCGAGTTGGTTAATCATGTCCTTTATTTAAATGGTGTAAGTCTCAAAGTAGAAGAGGTTCAGAGCGATCATCATCCAAGCCCTCCCGAGAAGCACCGGGCCTCGCCAGCTCACCCCTCGCCAGGACCCTCCACATACCTGGCCAAATGTTCCGACCACCCATCTCCTCCCAGCACCATCTCTGTCCTCAGCCTAGAAACGCCGGCCATGCCGTTGTCAAGTCCGCCCGCCGCGGCTCCCACAAGCCTGCC
Source organism: Sinocyclocheilus grahami (assembly GCF_001515645.1). NCBI lineage: Eukaryota > Metazoa > Chordata > Actinopteri > Cypriniformes > Cyprinidae > Sinocyclocheilus > Sinocyclocheilus grahami. The sequence continues at coordinate 118,513 of NW_015506843.1, read as the reverse complement.
GGCCGCTCCTGAGTCAAGTTCGCCGTGTGGGGGGCTCCAGCCCCAGAGCTCACTCCCGTGTGTGGGCTCCATCCCCAGAGCTCACTCCCGTGTGTGGGCTCCATCCCCAGAGCTCGCTCCCGTGTGAGCTCCATCCCCAGAGCTCGCTCCAGTGTGGGCTTCATCCCCAGAGCTCGCTCCAGTGTGGGCTCCATCCCCAGAGCTCGCTCCAGTGTCAGCCCCAGCCCCAGAGCTCGCTCCAGTGTCAGCCCCAGCCCCAGAGCTCACTCCAGTGTTAGCCCCAGCCCTCGCTCCAGTGTCGGCTCCAGCCCCAGAGCTCACTCCCGTGTGGGCTCCATCCCCAGAGCTCACTCCAGTGTCGGCTCCAGCCCCAGAGCTCGCTCCCGTGTGGGCTCCATCCCCAGATCTCGCTCCAGTATCAGCCCCAGCCCCAGCCCCAGAGCTCGCTCCAGTGTCAGCTCCATCCCCAGAGCTCGCTCCCGTGTTAGCCCCAGCCCCAGAGCTCGCTCCCGTGTGGGCTCCAGCCCCAGAGCTCGCTCCCGTGCGGGCTCCAGCCCCAGAGCTCGCTCCCGTGTGGGCTCCATCCACAGAGCTCGCTCCCGTGTGGGCTCCATCCCCAGAGCTCGCTCCAGTGTCGGCTCCAGCCCCAGAGCTCGCTCCCGTGTGGGCTCCTGTTCCCGAGTTTAGCCTACTCTGGGCTCCACATCCCGAGTTCAGCCCAGAGAGGGCTACAGTCCTTGAGTTTAGCCCAGAGAGGGTTCCAGTCCCCAAGTTTAGCCCAGAGAGGGTTCCAGTCGCCGAGTTTAGCCCAGAGAGAGCTCCAGTCCCCGAGTCTAACCCAGAAAGGGCTCCAGTCCCCGTGTCCAGACCAAAGAGGGCTCCAGTCCCCGAATACCGTCCAGGGAGGGCTCCTGCTCCAATGCCTGGCTCATGGAGGGCCTCTAGAGCCTCTTTTTTTGGGGGGAGGCTATAAAGCTCCCTGCTCCACAATGGCCCCCTGAGCTCCTTGATCCGCCCTGGAGGCCTCCCGTGTCTCCATCCTGTACCAGCCTCCAGGGCGCACACCCCCCGTCCCCGATGGATATATTACGGCACGGGATGGTCCTTCCGGGAGGGGGGGAGTTATGTCAGTCTTTTGGACCCGTTTTGCCCCCGTAGTTCTTCCTGTGTTTCCTTATATGGTCTTTTTCCTGTTCTTGTTTAGTTTGATTGCTTTATGATTCATTGCACCTGTGGTGAGTTCCTTATTATCTTGTGTGTATAAGTTCCTGTTTGCTCTGTGTTCCTTTGTCGGATCTACTCGTTAGTTACGGTTGTTTGTGACAGTTAAAGTTTATTCATGCATCCCATGTGCTTCCAGCAAGACACACCGTGACAGATACATATTTTTACGTTATAATTGTATATAAAATGCGTTTTAGTTTAAATTTTAATTGTGTTTTTTAGCACTTTAATTTAGAGTTAGACTATTATAATACATTAACAATAATGAAACAAATAATTATTAATTAACAAATAATAATTTAACAAACAATTATGTTTTATATTTTTACTTTTTATATTATACTATTATAATATTTATTATGATATTATAATATGGCATATTAGATTAATATGCAATACTATACATTTACATAATATACATTTCTGTTTTTATGCGGGTTTTTTTGTATTTTAATTTGGAGTTTGACTGTTTCAATATATTAATATGATTTTATTAATTTAATAAAAAATATTTCCCCCTTGATTTCAAGAACTCTGTTATTCAATTAGAAACAACAGTTATTGAGGGGGAAAAAAAGTATTTGTTAATTATAATTCATTATTTTTGGTTTTTATTTTAATATAATGCATATTGTAATATTATATATGGACAAAATTTCAGTTCACGTTTTTTTTTTTTTCTTTCGAATTAATAGTTTGAATGTTTGAGGCGTCCAGGGTGAGAATCCTGAAACACACGGCGGTTCCTCGGATACCTGCGCAGAGCTACAGGACGTCCTGGTGCGTCTCCATGACAACAGCTGAGCGACACAGCGAGCGGCAGGCAGTGATTGGCTGCTGTGGAGGGGCGTGTCTGCGGTGGATTTGGGTTAATTAGGGTTATTTTCAGCAGCGCGTGCGGTTTCTGCTCCTCCACTGCATCCTGTAGGAACGCAAATATTCCTGAAACAGCATCAAAACTCCTCCTGCTCGTCTTTCTTCTCACGTTTCCTACTCTGTGCTTATGGAGCGTTGCACACACACACTCGACCGGCTCGTGTCATGGGGATTCAGAGACAGAAACGCTCCGGCTGCTGCATGCTGGGAATTAAACCACTCTCAAACACCACAGAAACTGAAGGCACACAGGATAATTTACAGTTCATTTAGGAAACCGTCTACTGTAAAGAAGAGAGAGAGTGTGTCAGGATTATTACTGTACACTACAGTTAACAAACCTAAAGTTAGTATGTTAAAAAAATAAATGTTATCAATTGTACTATAATAAAATATTAATAATAAATGAAATAATTATAAAATGATAAATAAAGTAAATGTAAACTATATGTAAGATCAAAATTGAAAATGCATATATATTTTAAGAAACCTAACAATGACCTAATATAATTGTAATATAATAACATATATCATAATATAATAAAAGTTATAAGTTACACTACACTATAAATAGACGCTGAAGCGGCTGAGATCGGTCGCTTGTTCACAGTGTAGTATTTCCTGTACAGTGAATGGCTCGAAGTGCACAATGTAGGTGATAGGGAACGATTCAGACAGTGTAAATATGTTTTCGATTGGGGCAAATGAGGTCTGGTTTCACGTTCTTTCACGTGAACCGCGGCAGCACACACAGTCTGATCCGGACTTTGGCTCCGGTCCAGAGACAAAATCGCACGGAGCGGATCATATGCGCGAATCAGCATATATTAAAACCCTCATCCGTCCCTCGGTTCATTTTGACCCAAAAAGTTTTTTTCTTTTAATTCTAAAAATTTCTTTACTTTTGTTACACTTGCACCGAGAATAAAACAAAACAGATTTGAGTGGATTCAAGGCGTTTAAATGGGTGTATTAAAAAAAAGTAACAAAAGTGTCCCTCGCGGGTCATTTTGACCCGCACAGGAATGAATGGAATTTACGAGAAAACTGCATTTTTCATTACATTTGATTTTTTTATATATACAAAATCTGAGACAATCCAGTAAAGATTTATACCCAAACAAAGGGCTGAGACTACAGAATATCCCCAATGCAGAAACAACTCACATGCACACACGCACACTAGGGGTTGCACCGACTAATCGACTAGTCAACTTCAATGGTCTGCCATGACGCTTTAAGCTTGACGTCGACTAGTCGCTGGTCCTATAGAGGGTGCAACAGGATAAGAAATCTTTGAAGGACTTCCATATTTACACTCCGTTTCCAAACAGTTTAAATGACAAATAAATGCATATTCTGAAAGCGCTCCACAAGACATGTGTGATTATATTACTGAATGCTCGAAATTGAATGGGAGAATGCACGTTTAAACTGCTTATTGTACAGGTAAGTTAATCACCATTATAATCTAATGCGCAGCTGCACTGTAACGCACACACATAGGCTACAGACAGTAGCGCGTACATCACGCGCACAGAATCATTCAGCGCGGAAAAGTATTTTCAACACTGTTCTGTGATTTTTTCAATAAAATAGCTTAGAAACTGAAAAGTTCAAGCATATATTTCTTAATAACTAAATCCCACAGCTTCACTACTAGTAGAGAGACGCTGCCAGGTAGAATTAATTCACACACGCAATCGCTCTCACTAATGCATTCATATTAATGTAATCTTTACTGTGCTACTTCATCTGTATCTGATTTAGAACGAGCAGAAATCTGTGAGAAATATAACGACCCAAAGACAAAAGAACTGATAAAAAAGCTGTTATAGGAGCAATAGCCGTGTGGGCAGCGCTGTGTCATATGCCATAGCTGTGCACAAGCTGTTTATCACAGCTCCAGACTTATTTGTTCATTAATGACGTCATCAGCGACTAGTCGACTTCGACTCGACTTTCATCACATAAAAGTTCAACCCCTAACGCACACACACATGCACAACACACACACGGTACACACACTCTCATAGAACACATTGTAATATTTTTCATGTTTCTGCTGTGATATGACTGTCATTTTTCCTTTTTTTTTTTACTTAACACAGTTAGATTTGAGTGATGTGGTGGAGACCAAATGAGTTTATATCATATTTATATATTTAAAAATATATTATATATTTATTTCATTTTTTATGAAATTGCATGAATTTACATGTTTAGGTTATAATTCAGTTAGATTTTATTTATTTATTTTTACAAAATGTGAACTTTGTAATGTTTCAATATATATTTTAATCCATAAACAACCAAATTGAAGCTTTTAGATGATCTAATTTCTGTATGTTGATTATCTGTTTCACTTGTTTTGCTCAGTTAAAAATCTCCATAGGGTTCTATAGGCCCCTCTAGTGGCTGTAACCATAAAATGCAATTTTATGTAATTTTTCCCCACCAGATGGCATCAGAAACACTCAGTGACTCAATTCCAAGGCCATCTGTTGGTTTTTGATGAAACAGTACTGAAATTGTGTCTTTCTATGTTTTGGTACACACACTCTCATAGAACACATTGTAATATTTTTCATGTTTCTTCTGGGATATGACTGTCATTTTCCCTTTTTTTTTTTTACTTAACACAGTTAGATTTGAGTGATGTGGTGGAGACCAAATGAGTTTATATCATATTTATATATTTAAAAATATATTATATATTTATTTCATTTTTTATGAAATTGCATGAATATACGTGTTTAGGTTATAATTCAGTTAGATTTTATTTATTTATTTTTACAAAATATGAACTTTGTAATGTTTCAATATATATTTTAATCCATAAACAACCAAATTGAAGCTTTTAGATGATCTAATTTCTGTATGTTGATTATCTGTTTCACTTGTTTTGCTCAGTTAAAAATCTCCATAGGGTTCTATAGGCCCCTCTAGTGGCTGTAACCATAAAATGCAATTTTATGTAATTTTTCCCCACCAGATGGCATCAGAAACACTCAGTGACTCAATTCCAAGGCCATCTGTTGGTTTTTGATGAAACAGTACTGAAATTGTGTCTTTCTATGTTTTTGTTTTTTGGTGAAATAATGTACAAAAACATTGAAGCTTTTAGATGATCTAATTTCTGTATGTTGATTATCTGTTTCACTTGTTTTGCTCAGTTAAAAATCTCCATAGGGTTCTATAGGCCCCTCTAGTGGCTGTAACCATAAAATGCAATTTTATGTAATTTTTCCCCACCAGATGGCATCAGAAACACTCAGTGACTCAATTCCAAGGCCATCTGTTGTTTTTTGATGAAACAGTACTGAAATTGTGTCTTTCTATGTTTTTGTTTTTTGGTGAAATAATGTACAAAAACTGCTTATGTTTTCTTAAAAATATACAGAATAAAAGGTAAATATGATAAAAAATCACCAAAAAATAATAGAAAAACCTACATAAAAAAGTAGAAAAAACAAATATATAAAAATGTTCCAATATAAGCTTTCTTGACCAAAAATAAAATTTGTGTCATTTTTGACCTTCGGGTCATTTTGACCCGCGAGGGACACTTTTGTTATAGGTTCGGGAGGGACGGATGAGGGTTAAACACTTTTACAACTACACAGCCTCAGCATGATTATGATCACTATTTTGTTTTACTAAGAGTTTCATTTTGAATCTAGGGGGTAATCTATTAGACTGTGGCTGTCAAATGCGGCTTTACCGAGCTCAACGGCTCTGGCCCGAGCAGATATAAACAAAACGCTATTGGCTATTTTTAAAAGGGGGCGGGGCTGCTCGATATGTCCCGCCCTCTCTTCCTGTTTCAGTTGAAATGACGTCACCATATAGAATAATGCTGCGTGTTTCAAGGACCTTTAATTTTGAGACCCCGCCCTTCCCCCGTATAATAACCGGTTCTCATGCGGAGATGTGTTGATGTGTGCGCGTGTCTGTGTGGAAGCCTACAGTTTTCGAAATGAGGAGGGAATATTACTGTTACTGTATTTAGTTTATATCATATTTATATATTTAAAAATATATTATATATTTATTTCATTTTTTATGAAATTGCATGAATATACGTGTTTAGGTTATAATTCAGTTAGATTTTATTTATTTATTTTTACAAAATATGAACTTTGTAATGTTTCAATATATATTTTAATCCATAAACAACCAAATTGAAGCTTTTAGATGATCTAATTTCTGTATGTTGATTATCTGTTTCACTTGTTTTGCTCAGTTAAAAATCTCCATAGGGTTCTATAGGCCCCTCTAGTGGCTGTAACCATAAAATGCAATTTTATGTAATTTTTCCCCACCAGATGGCATCAGAAACACTCAGTGACTCAATTCCAAGGCCATCTGTTGGTTTTTGATGAAACAGTACTGAAATTGTGTCTTTCTATGTTTTTGTTTTTTGGTGAAATAATGTACAAAAACTGCTTATGTTTTCTTAAAAATATCCAGAATAAAAGGTAAATATGATAAAAAAAATCACCAAAAAATAATAGAAAAACCTACATAAAAAAGTAGAAAAAACAAATATATAAAAATGTTCCAATATAAGCTTTCTTGACCAAAAATAAAATTTGTGTCATTTTTGACCTTCGGGTCATTTTGACCCGCGAGGGACACTTTTGTTATAGGTTCGGGAGGGACGGATGAGGGTTAAACACTTTTACAACTACACAGCCTCAGCATGATTATGATCACTATTTTGTTTTACTAAGAGTTTCATTTTGAATCTAGGGGGTAATCTATTAGACTGTGGCTGTCAAATGCGGCTTTACTGAGCTCAACGGCTCTGGCCCGAGCAGATATAAACAAAACGCTATTGGCTATTTTTAAAAGGGGGCGGGGCTGCTCGATATGTCCCGCCCTCTCTTCCTGTTTCAGTTGAAATGACGTCACCATATAGAATAATGCTGCGTGTTTCAAGGACCTTTAATTTTGAGACCCCGCCCTTCCCCCGTATAATAACCGGTTCTCATGCGGAGATGTGTTGATGTGTGCGCGTGTCTGTGTGGAAGCCTACAGTTTTCGAAATGAGGAGGGAATATTACTGTTACTGTATTTATTAGTTTTCTGTTTCAGGTATGATTCTGTAGCTATGTCCATATGTACAGTTTACACTGTAATGAGGCTTGCAAACTCTCGGTCTGTTTTAAAACTAAAAGACGGAAAACAGACGTTTTCTCATGCTGAGAGATAAGCAGATGTATGTGTGTGAGAAAATATCATATATGGTGTTAAAAAAATAGATGACACAGCAGATAAGAGCTCCTATTCTCTGTTTTTATTTAAGCTCCATTAGATGAGGCATGTTCGGGACATTCTCTTGCCGTTTACTGTTGCTGTCAGGAACTATTTTTTAGTGGAAGGACAGCATTTAACGAACTTGCTTCAAAAAATATCATTTCAATACATACATTTTTGGTTTTCATATTTTTTTATTGTGTGGTAACCGTTTTATAAAAGCAATAAGGTGCTCGAGGCCGTGCTGTATCATGAATAAATCACAGCTGAAGGGGATGCAGTGACTCCGCTTCGAGTCGTGCCTAACAACGCCCTTCAGCCGTGATTTATTCACGATACAGCATGGCCTCGAGCACCTTATTGCTTACATAAAATATAAATAATAAAATGCATAATATGAAATAAAAAGGAGTATGTTTGAATGCGTGTATGTACCTCTCTGCTCATGGCCAGCGCCAGCTGCAGCTGCAGCTCTTCTTCTCCGCTCGTCTGCGGTCGAGTTTGCTCCAGATCAGACGCTCGGGGAGACGAGGAGGATGCTGACGGACAGACAGATCATTCATCTTTATATTTGTGTGAGATACATATGATTGATGTTGCTCTGAGGGGCTCTAATACCATCATAATCCATCATCATCATCATCATCTCACTACAGATTTGATTATACTGTCAGTGTGTGTGTGTGTGTGTGTGTGCCACGGCCTCATTAGACTACAAACACTCGAGCACATGGCAGCAGCAGCTGTGATGAGACTCGTCAATGCAAAGAAAACCACTAATCGCATCGCTTTATTATTACCTATGATGAATATGGGAATATCACTTTCAGACAAAAAATAACTAACTCTCGGTCTGTTTTAAAACTAAAAGACGGAAAACAGACGTTTTCTCATGCTGAGAGATAAGCAGATGTATGTGTGTGAGAAAATATCATATATGGTGTTAAAAAAATAGATGACACAGCAGATAAGAGCTCCTATTCTCTGTTTTTATTTAAGCTCCATTAGATGAGGCATGTTCGGGACATTCTCTTGCCGTTTACTGTTGCTGTCAGGAACTATTTTTTAGTGGAAGGACAGCATTTAACGAACTTGCTTCAAAAAATATCATTTCAATACATACATTTTTGGTTTTCATATTTTTTTATTGTGTGGTAACCGTTTTATAAAAGCAATAAGGTGCTCGAGGCCGTGCTGTATCATGAATAAATCACAGCTGAAGGGGATGCAGTGACTCCGCTTCGAGTCGTGCCTAACAACGCCCTTCAGCCGTGATTTATTCACGATACAGCATGGCCTCGAGCACCTTATTGCTTACATAAAATATAAATAATAAAATGCATAATATGAAATAAAAAGGAGTATGTTTGAATGCGTGTATGTACCTCTCTGCTCATGGCCAGCGCCAGCTGCAGCTGCAGCTCTTCTTCTCCGCTCGTCTGCGGTCGAGTTTGCTCCAGATCAGACGCTCGGGGAGACGAGGAGGATGCTGACGGACAGAAAGATCATTCATCTTTATATATGTGTGAGATACATATGATTGATGTTGCTCTGAGGGGCTCTAATACCATCATCATCATCATCATCATCTCACTACAGATTTGATTATACTGTCAGTGTGTGTGTGTGTGTGTGCCACGGCCTCATTAGACTACAAACACTCGAGCACATGGCAGCAGCAGCTGTGATGAGACTCGTCAGTGCAAAGAAAACCACTATGCAGTGACTCCGCTTCGAGTCGTGCCTAACAACGCCCTTCAGCCGTGATTTATTCACGATACAGCATGGCCTCGAGCACCTTATTGCTTACATAAAATATAAATAATAAAATGCATAATATGAAATAAAAAGGAGTATGTTTGAATGCGTGTATGTACCTCTCTGCTCATGGCCAGCGCCAGCTGCAGCTGCAGCTCTTCTTCTCCGCTCGTCTGCGGTCGAGTTTGCTCCAGATCAGACGCTCGGGGAGACGAGGAGGATGCTGACGGACAGACAGATCATTCATCTTTATATTTGTGTGAGATACATATGATTGATGTTGCTCTGAGGGGCTCTAATACCATCATAATCCATCATCATCATCATCATCTCACTACAGATTTGATTATACTGTCAGTGTGTGTGTGTGTGTGTGCCACGGCCTCATTAGACTACAAACACTCGAGCACATGGCAGCAGCAGCTGTGATGAGACTCGTCAGTGCAAAGAAAACCACTAATCGCATCGCTTTATTATTACCTATGATGAATATGGGAATATCACTTTCAGACAAAAAATAACTAATAAATAGTCTGGGAGTGACATCCTAAACATTTTTACACACACACACACACATTAACGTCTTAGCCAGATAGTCCAGCAGCGTCAGCGCCTGAGCACAGACACACCGACGATCACTGATCACTAACACCAGAGTACAGCTTCTCAGAGCTTCTTCAGAGACTCTGCTGTCCAGAAAAATAGGTTAGGCTTACAGCTTCCTCTGGTAGTTTACGAGAAACTAAAATAACTTAAATAATTACATTTCAGGAATCCCATTTTAAGAGCTGAATGTTTTTCAGGGTTTTGACCAATTAATTTACACTTTTTTTCTATTCGTTTAGTTTACTAGATTAGGGTTAAGGAATTCTTTTTTTTTTTACTCAGTTTCTACTAGATAAAAAAATGTTGGAGGTTGGCATAACTGAAAAGCTGCATATTATGTACGGTATAAAACATTTTTAAAATGTAAATCATATTTTTAATTAAAACTAAAATTTTAATTTTCATAAAAATTTATAACATGTTCTTGATTTTCCCCACATATAGAGTTTTTTTTTTATTAGGCTAAAAACTAACTAATCCCTAATTTAAAAAAATAAAAATAAAACTTTAAAATTAGGCTAGAAATCCCTAATTAGAAATAAACTCGGAAAAAAAACACATTTTGGTAAATTAGGCTAGAAATAACTTATAGAAATCTCTACATAGACTAGAAGTAAACTAGAAATCACACACATTTTCTTTTTTGAAAAATCAAATGAAACTAAAAATAAACCAAAAAAAATTGTTTTAATTAGGCTTAAAATCGTTTGAAATCATTAATAAGACTAGAAATAAACTACAATTAAAAAAAAAAAAAAGTGATTTTTGTTAGGCTAGAAATCGTTAATAAGAATAGAAAAAAACTAGAAATGAAATTCAAATAACACTTCTTGAAAATTAGGCTAGAAATCCCTAATTAGACTAGAAAAAAGAAATAAACTAAAAATAAAACTTTTTAGAATTAGGCTAGAAATCTCTAATTAGACTAGAAAAAAAGAAATAAACTAAGCGATTTTTGTTAGGCTAGAAATCGCTAATAAGAATAGAAAAAAAACTAGAAATGAAATACAAATAACACTTCTTGAAAATTAGGCTAGAAATCTCTAATTAGACTAGAAAAAA
>NW_015506843.1:96327-107706 GCF_001515645.1 Sinocyclocheilus grahami | reverse complement strand
AAGAAATACACTAAAAATAAAACTTTTTAGAATTAGGCTAGAAATATCTAATTAGACTATAAAAAAAGAAATAAACTAAAAATAAAACTTTTTAGAATTAGGCTAGAAATCTCTAATTAGACTAGAAAAAAAGAAATAAACTAAAAATAAAACTTTTTAGAATTAGGCTACAAATCTCTAATTAGAAAAAATAAATTACACTAAAAATAAGTGAGCCTAGAACTGAAGTGAAAAGGACAGAAAGAGCTGCTGAGGGGAATCTGTTGATTAGCTGATGTTCAGGGGGACGCATCCGCTCACCTTGTAGACGTGTCTCCAGTTCTTGCCGTGGTCGTTGAGGCGCTTCCACACCATGGCCATGACCTCGCTGAAGGCCACCACGCTGAAGGTCAGCTCGGCGATCTCGGACATCAGCGAGCTGGACGGGCCCCAGGGGTCGTTAGAGGTCGCCTCGCGCACCTTGATCTCCGCATCCGAGTAGTTGTGCACAAGGTTCTTCACCTGCCGCCGCAGGGCCGAGGTCGTCATGGCGACAGCGAGAGTGTGAGCGAGGGGGCGGATCCCAGACGGTCAGAGCTGAGAGACACACACACATTTACACCGCAAACACTGCTAATACATGCTGGATTTTTAAAGGTTTTTAAATAAGTCTCTTCTGCTCACAAAGGCTGCATTTATTTGATTAAAAATACAGTAAAAACTGTAAAGTTGTTAAATATTATTACAATTTAAAATAACAGTTTTCTATGTGAATATCTGTTCAAACATAATTTATTTCTGTGATCAAAGCTGGATTTTCAGCATCATTACTCCAGTCTTGTGTCACATGATCTTCAGAAATCATTCTAATATGCTGATTGGCTGCTCAAGAAACATTTCTGATTATCATCAATGTTGCTGCTGAATATTTTTGCGGAAACTGTGACGCATGTTATTTTTCAGGATTCACAGATGAATAGAAAGATAAAAAGAACAGCGTTTATTTGAAATAGAAATCTTTCGTGCCATTATAAATTACTTTACAGGCACTTTTGATCAATTTAATGCGTCCTTCAAGAATGAAAGTAATTATTTTTAGAAGTGTCTTCTTTTATGAAGTATTTAAAAAGAAAACACAACATGAAATGTGTAATAATTATGTCTAAACGGCAATGTTTTATGTGTATACATGACAAAATTACTAAAACTTCAACTATATAAAAATAAATGCTATTTCGAAATTACTATAGAAATAATAGTAAACTAACAGTGTTCAAAATATGCTAAAATCTTGTTTATTGTTAGTGTATTAATAAAGTGTGATTTCTCCATTAACAATGAACAAAAAAGAAATAAAACGCATATTAAATAGATCAGATTTTTATTATTATAATCTTTTTTTTTTTTACAAATAGGATGTGCTTTTAGATATTCAGTCTTATAAAATGTGTTTCCTTATATAGTCCATGGTCATGTATGAATGACACTGAACAGGTCAAAGGTCATTTACCAAACATCAGTTGTTTGCTGTAGTTTTTCTCATCTGTAGAGGGTTAATGCGCTTCTGAACACATAGACAGGCACAGTTCTAATTAAAAATGCCCCCCTCCCTCTTCGTTCGCAGCGAGAGGAGCGCGATCACCATTTTCAGCATCATCAATAATTCAGCTTGGCTCTCCAGTTAGCACTTATGTAAAAAAAACACGGCAGCAGGAAGTGGGTCGGCGGGGAGAGACGAGCGTTATCTGTCCGTCAGACTCCAAAAACAGACCCCGAATTTACCTGAGCACCCAAACATCCTGCAGATGGCATCTGCGTTCCTGCGCTCGCAACCTCAAGGTGATGGGTTCGATCCCCAATGATTAATGCATCTGAAATGTAGGGCCCTATGATTTCTGCGATGCACGGAATCACTGCCATCTCACTAAATGAGGACATAAATACATCTACAACATCTCCAGAACTGTTCTGAGCGTATTGAGCATTTATTGTTTCATTTGAGAGAAACTATATCATATACACTCAGAAACTTAAAAGGTATTCACGGCAACCCGTCAAAATAAAAGTTTGGTTTAACTTGAAGACATTGTGCCAGAAATATATTAGCCTAACTTTCGAATAGAATGTACTACTACTAAAATTATTAAAACGTTATTTTTTAAGGAATAATCAAACAATCAAAAAATGTCTTCCGTTTTAATTTTAATAGTAAATGCCCGTTGTTTGCCAAAATAATTAAGTTTGTTTATTTTTTTTCTGATGACCAGAAAAATGTAAATGCATGATCATTTCTGAGAAAAAATAAATCACAAGGCTATTGTAAGAATCAATTTGAATAAATTAAGTTGTTTTTATGCATTCAAATAATTAGCATATTAAAACAGAATTTGGTAACAATAAAACATATGGTGAGAAAATAAAACTAATTTCATAGGACCCTAAACATGTCATTTTTGTTAAACTTTTAATAAAAATTGATGTGAAATTGTATAAGTTTCATGTTTTTTAATCAATTAGACATGCTTTTTGATTAATACAATAAAATTTAACCATTTAAAAAGGAGTAAAAAATTGAAAAAAACTGAATTTGGAATAAAGGATTTCATAGGGCCCTAGAAATGCTGCTGAAAGCATCTGCTAAATGACTCAGACGTGAGTCACCAACGCCACCAACGAATCGTCTCACGCTGTTACCCATCAGCCCACAGATCAGCTGCGAATCACAGCGGCACGTTTGAACCCTCTGCTCTGACTCACCGCGTCTGCTTCATTCAGAAAACACTGGAGTCCGAAGGGTTAACTGAGCTTCATGCTGTGCGTTTGCTGTTAATCACACTTCACAGCAGCAGCACAGCTGGGAAACATCTCACTACTTCATTCACTAGAGGCCATCAAACAAACGTGACTCTGGTGAAATGACTGAATGTTTATAGGCCAGGTATACATCCAACAACCACTTTAAAACACAGGTGATAACGAGAAAACCACAGGATGAATCAAAGCAGCTTCTCCACAAACTGAAGTGAATGCTAATCAGTGTTGTGGAAAGTTACTTTCTAAAGTAATGCATTACAATATTGTTTTACTCCTTTAAAAAGTAACTAATTGTGTTCCTTAGCTAATGGAACGCATTGCGTTACTTTTGCATAACAAAGAAAAAGTAAGTCAGATATTTCGTCAATTTAAAAGTAATGTGTTACTTTACTAGTTACTTGAAAAATCAGTAATCTGATTACGTATCTCAGATGCTAATCTAATATGCACAGACAGTGTCATACACACAAACACAAAACACCATCATGACACTAAAATAATGTGATAAACATTGATCTGACAACATAAGGTGTAACATAACACCCTAATGTACATAAGCAGACAGTAGCCATTGACTTCTATAGTATTTTTTTTCCATACTATGGAAGTCAATGGCTGCTGTTAACATTTTGGTTACCAACATTCTTCAGAATATCGTCTTTCGTGTTCAACAGAAGAAAGAAACTCAAACAAGTTTGAAAAAAAAAACGTGAGGGTGAGATAATGATGACAGAATTTTCATTTTTGAGTGAACTGTCCCTTTAAATTGTACTATCTATCAGCATTATATTGACCATCACTCATCCTGCTATTTAAATATCTGCTATAATAAACCAATATTGGTTGACCATTAATGCTTTAAATCACCTGCTACTTACAATTTAGAAGTTGAAAACTTCCAAAATGAGACATTTTTAGAATATAAAAGACCTGAGCTGAAGATAGAGACCACTGGTGCTGATCTACTTCTGATGCTTTTGGGAAAGGCAGACCTGGTTCATCTGCTGTAGACATGAGAAGAAAACAACAGACACCCCATGACTGCGGTCCGGGACGAGTCACTGATGAGTGTGATCTCAACACGACACACTTTCATCAAGCAGATCCCCACAGAGACCTTTACTTCTGTCAATGGCCTTTGGTGCTTTCCTTATTGAATTATTCCTCTCCATGTTCCTGCGGTGATCACAGATTCATCTCACATCCATATTAAACAGCCAAAAATAGTTGTACAGCCTGATGCCAAAGAAGAGCCTTTATAGGTTCCGTAATGTGATATGAACATTAAAATGATCTCCTGTGATGTCATATAATATTTTGAGGATATAGGTTTCAAAAATGCCATAGAAGTGTTTTAAATTCATATGAAGTCATTGCACCTTTTTGCAGAGTTCTGTGATGTCACACAAGACGTCCCATAGAAGTCAGTGGAACGTGTTTAAGTTTTTTGGGGTTCCACAATGTTGAAAACTGTCATAGTAAAAACTTGTCATGTCTTTATGTTGTCAATGAACCATTTTTTTTAAAGTTCCATCATGTCTCAAAACAAGTCCTAAAATGATCATAGAACCTTCTCAAGTTTCTGTCATGCCATTGAACCTTTCTGAGCTCCACAATGATGCAGAAGATGTTAAGTAGTGTAATATTGTTTGAACGTTCTTAAAGGCAGCTGTGAAGTTCTCGCAGTATTATGTGCTACATTTCAAGGATGTGGGAACCATTTTTTTCTACATTTCCCAAAGCCATAACGTTTAAAAGTTGTTATGATGTCAATGAACCTTTTTGAGTTCCACAATGTTATATTTTTATTTGGGTTTTTTTCCCCGCATGACGTCAAAGAACAAGTCCTGAAAGCATCATAGTAGAACCTTTTCAAGTTCCTGTGATGTCAGTGAGTTTGTTTGAGTTCCACAGTGTTACAGACGTCTATGTAACAGTATTAGCGTAACATCGTTTGAACATTGTTGAAGTTCTCGCTTTATGCCGTGCTACATTTAAAGAATGTGGGAACCATTTTTCTCAAAGTTGACACACACACACACACACACACACACACACACACAAGCATGTTACATACTGTATGAGTGGAAATCTTGTATGTTTATACTACAATGATGAACCACTTGGGACTGCAGTGTTTTACAACGGTTAAGGAGTGTTATACTGTGCGTTACTCCACCAACTAGACTAGTTTGAGTGGCATAATGTTTTTTTTTTAAATGTCAGCATGATAAAAAAAAAAAATTATAAATTCAAAAGTTTGAATCTGTTCAGTTCATTCTTTAACTCCAGATAAGCGCTCACACTCTGTCCTGTGACCGTCTCAAACATCAGCCTGACAGAGACGCCCTCCTGCCCCTGACACACACACACACACACACACACACACACACACAAGCATGTTACATACTGTATGAGTGGAAATCTTGTATGTTTATACTACAATGATGAACCACTTGGGACTGCAGTGTTTTACAACGGTTAAGGAGTGTTATACTGTGCGTTACTCCACCAACTAGACTAGTTTGAGTGGCATAATGTTTTTTTAAAAATGTCAGCATGATAAAAAAAAAAATTATAAATTCAAAAGTTTGAATCTGTTCAGTCCAAGGCTTAGAAACATTATTTACAGTTGCCAGGCAACATTTCAAATCCATTAAAAAACAGTTTGTCCAGAATGTCCCAGTTCTGAAGGTTTTTATTACTTCATCAACATGGCAACATTACGAATCATTGAACATTCAGATGGAGTGTCTTTGACTGGTTCCTCTCTCTGAACTGGACATATAGAGTGGAGCTGGGTGACTCATATGGTGATATAAGATCTCCCTCCTGCCGCCCACCTCAGACCCGCAGTGCTGTTTCTCTCTTCATACCTGGTGGGAGGAAGTGCTGCCGGTCCAGAGCGCCAGATCTCCACAGACCCTGAGAGCGGGACGCAGCTCCACGTCCATCAGCACGTCCTCATACAGCTCCAGAGGAGCTCTGGAGGAGAACACAGACAGGTCAAACACAGAGCAGTCACATCAGGATGAGAGTCAAGGGAGATAGAGTCCTACTGGTTCTCCTTCTGCTCTTCATCCTCGTCTTCTCTCTCGTCCGGCAGAGGAGAACGTGAAGATACGGGAAGACCAGACCCGACCACCTCCAGACCATCAGCCTCCTGAAACAGCACAGATCAGAGCTCTGAAACATCTCAACAGCTTCTCATACACAACACGTCAGACTCCAGCGGAGATGCTTCTCCACTGAACAACTCCTCAGTCATTTCATCCACACTGTCTTACTGTATGACGACTAGTGACTCATTTGTGTCTGTTTTCAGTTCTCCCAGGAGAAACAGCCAAGACAGACTACATTAGAGATGTGAGATAAGAGTTTCAGTAAATCCACTGAGGAATAAACCCTCGAGCTGAACGTGAGTGTTTGTGATGATCAGCTGAGAGGTTTTATTTTAGAAAGCCGAGCTGTTTAGAAACCAGATCTGCAGATGAGCTGCGGAAAAGTACAGCGAGTCCGACAAGAACAGACAGAGTGAACACACACACACACACACAGCTCATCTTCTCACAGACTCAACTAATGCAGCTCAAGAAAGCAGAAAAGGCAGCACACAGCATGCTTATTTTATTAGGATAATAATTATACATACATACAAGTTTGTGAACCCTTTAGAATTTTCTATATTTCTAAATATGACCCAAAACATAATTAGATTTTCACACAAATCCTGAAAGTAGACAAAGAGAATCTCAAAGGAGACAAAAACTCTCATTTGTTTGATTGGATTCTCTTTGTCTACTTTCAGGATTTGTTCTAAAGGGTTCACAAACTTTCAAGCAGCACTGTATATACAAACCACTGATAAATAAACAAAATACATTAATAAAACATTTATACATTTTATATACATCTTTATCTTACACACACACACACACACACACACACATATATACAGATAGATAGACAGACAGACAGATAGAGAGAGAGAGAATAGTATAGAGTACTATATAGTATAGAGTAAATATAGTAATAGTAATTATTAGCATAAATAGTATTATTGCATGTATATATATATATATGACAGTCAGTCTCATCTGACGCGAGTCTGATCTCAGATGAAAAGCTAGTGAGCTTCCTCACCGTCTACACAGTCAGCTGCCTTCTAAGGGTGCATCAAACTGAAAGGTGTTAGCAGGGATTGCAATGACAATGTCTCATAAAGAGAGCATGATTTAGCTGTCTACCTTTTGAAAAAGTACTAAAGGGTCTATATGTGTAACAGAAGAAAACATCTGGTGTCTCACTAGTGCTGAGCTCCCAGAGCTGGTGTTTCTGTGATAATGGCTAGTAATCACTGCAGGAGATGCGTGGATCTGCTCTCCGGGGGATGATGGGTACATGTGTGCGTCTGAATACAGATCACACTATAACAACAACAATAGCATCCTCAGACTCACACTCGGCCCGTCCAGATGAGTAATGAGTGGAGAACATCACATTAAACTGGAGAAGAGACGCTCGTCCAGTATTTAGGTGAAATCACATGCACGTGAATGCCGTATGCTGCTGAAGTCTTTTAGCAAGCTCGCGTGAGGCAGCACTTTTAGTGGCGGCACGTTTCACACGTGCAGGTATTGATTGGGAACTGACACATGTGAAGGCAACTCTGCTAACGAACATCTTCAAACTGTCAATCCCTCAGGATTTCTTTGCTGTGCTTGAAACGGCTGAAATGACTCTTCTTCTTTCTCTTCTTCACAAAAGATCTGGGACTCGTTTGAAACCCTCAATGTACAGATGCCTTTCAAACTTTGTTCTGAAGAGACTTTCTGCTTTCATCATCTTTTTATTACAAGAACAATAAGATTACAGTTTGAACATCTTCCATCAATTTATAGAAGTGTTCAAAGGTTTAGAGTCAGTAAGATGTTTAAAAGTCTCTTCTGCTTATTAAGGCTGCATTAATTTGATCAAAAATACAGTAAAAAGGTGAATATCTGTTCAAATGTAACTGATTCCTGTGATCAAAGCTGAATTTTGAAACAGTCTTCAGTGTCACATGATCTTCAGAAATCATTCTAATACGCTGATTTGCTGCTCAAGAAACATTTCTGATTATTATCAATGTTAAAAACAGTTGTGCTGCTTCATATTTTTGTGAAAACTGTGATATATTTAATTTTTCAGGATTCAAAGATGAACAGAATGTTCAAAAGAACAGCATTTTTTTTTATAGAAATCTTTTGTACATTATAAATGTCTGCACTGTCACTTTTGATCAATTTAATGCATCACTGATGAATAAATGTATTATTTCAAAAAATAAAATCTTACTGATGCAGTATTTTGTTAGAAATGTTTGCCATACAGAATCTAAGTGAAATGTACAGTCTAAATGTTCAAATTCTAATGCATTTGGCAAATGCTTCAATAGAAAATGACTTACTCAAGGTTACATTTCAAGCATTTCCTGGGAATCAAACCCATGATCTTGGCATTGCTCGAGTCTGTTTGAGTTACTGAATGTGTCTATTTGTGACAATTGCACATGCTGACACAACCAGACAAACACCCAAAAGTGCTTAAGTCTCCTTCAGTGTTCATTAACTGTGAACAGGGTTTCATGCAGTTTGAGCGTCAGTTACACATGCGTTCACATTTTGAGCAGTTTCTGCCTTCATATCAGGACCAAATGTCCAAAGGACAGAAAATCCTCAAATCAGCAACAGCAGCGTCCATAAACATACTGAATGAAGATGTGCAGAAAGGCAGAAATGTTCAGAAAGCGACGGTTCACAGAAATCAAAGCCGTGTGTCTTACAGGAGGACTGAAGTCTCTCAGCACGTCCTTGAGCTCATGAAGCCGCTGCTGCAGGTACAAACCCTGATCCCAGCCGCCGTTCACCGCCTCACACGCCACATTACCTGCAAACACAGACATCACACCGCCGTTCCTCATATGTTGTGTACGTGAAGATTGTGTGTGACAGGCTCATGTTGATCATGTGTACCTGACTCCAGGCGTGTGCTGAGCGGCTGAGACACGCGTGTGACGGCGGGACGCTTTCCTCTCTCGGTTTGTGTGAGAGTGGCTGTGATCCCGCTCGTCTCGTCCCCGTAATGCTGCGGGACGCTCCAGAACTCACTGCCCACACGGTGACCCTGAAACACACGCGAGGAACAATCAAATACAACACGAGTTTCAGCACACGATGGACAGGAGAGTGCATGAAACCTCTTTCATTCAGTGTGAGATTCATGTGCTTCTATGCAAACTGACTTAGAACTCATTAAACCCACACATTTGGTCATAAAAATGTTCCCTAGGAATCAAACTCATGATCTTGACATTACAGCACCATCTATAAGTCGAGCTAACTGTGCTCTGGTATTAGAAATGAGCCTTTTTATTAAAAGCCAATATTAGCCATTATGTGTCATTTCTCATACTTTTAGCAAGACTGTGTGAATTAAAATAAATGTCCAAAAGATTGGGGTCAGGAATTTGTCTTCTTTTGTTCATCGAGGACACATTAAATTGCTCAAAAGCGGCAGTGAATACATTTAAAATGCTATACAAGATTTCTATTTCAAATAAATGCTGTTCTTTTGAACTTTCTATTCACCAAAGAATCCGGAAAAGTTAAATGTATCACAGTTTTCCCAAAAATATACTGTTTTCAACATTGATAATAATCAGAAATGTTTCTTGAGCAGCAAGTCAGCATATTAGAATGATTTCCGAAGGATCATGTGACACAAGACTGGAGTAATGATCCTGAAAATTCAACTTTGATCACAGGAATAAATTACATTTTAACAGATATTCACATATAAAATAGTTATTTGAAATTCTAAAAATATTTCACATTTTTACTGTATGATTTGATCAAATAAATGCAGCCTTGGTGAGCAAATGAGACTTAAAAAATATTCCTGACCTCAAACTTTTGAACACTAATTACCAAAATGTGGGGAAATACATCACCACAGGAGCACTTTTTTTTTGCCCACATAATTGAAATCTCTGTGCATTTGTGTCAGAGGCTTCAGTTAAGTGTGCAAGTGAAATAAATACAGCTGAACATAATTTTAGGATTAACAAAGCTGGCTCCGATGAATGTGAACAAACTACTGCAGAAGAGTTCTCCACTATACAAGCACTAAATATAAGAAGTGACTCCTTCCTGGAAACATTCTAGATTTAGTCTGAAGTCAAGTAGAGAAGATATATGCAGCTGAGGAATCCCACGATCGATCTCTGCCCACATGCTGTGATATAACACTTAAATGATGCATGGAGACGGTGTCGTGACCTCCAGTGCCTGTGAAGGTCTTCTCGCTGCTCGAGATGGACACAGAGCAGGTTTGACACAGTGTAAAGGGGACGGAGCCTCACATGTCCTGCACTGAGAGCGGGCAGCGCTGTGCTGATCAGATCCCTCTGCTCCTGAACCCGTCTGAATGTGCTGGAGCGGTTCATTAGTAAAGACCCCGTCGGCTTCTGCAGGAACCCTGCGAAACACACAGTATGAGATCCACACATGACGACAGGAGCAGCAGCCGCCACATGGGCTCTTTGTGCTGATGCTTTAGATCAGACGAACATCATCATAACACACTATTACTGCAAATAATCCTGTTACAAAACACCCCGTCTGATATTGTGTTTTATGTAATGACACACACACACACATAAAGGTTCACTATAGGAAACGGCCTTTGATTCGGACTCATCACTTCAGCAAAGCTTCTCTTCTCCTTATATGGAGACCAGAGGAGACCGACTAGTTATATAAACATACAGCAGCCCATCAGACACAGACTTATTTCAGGCATTCGAAACTCAAAATGCATAATTTCAGTGGCTTGAGAGCAGTTTATCTACATTTAACAAATATGTGACCCTGGACCACAAAACCAGACATAAAGGTAAATTTTTTGAAATTGAGATCTATACATCATCTTAAAGTTGAATAAATAAGCTTTCCATTGATGTATGATTTGTTAGGATCGGACAATATTTGACTGAGATACAACTATTTGAAAATCTGGAATCTGAGGGTGCAAAAAATCTAAATACTGAGAAAATCGCCTTTAAAGTTGTCCAAATGAAGTTCTTAGCAATGCATATTACTAATCATAAATTAAGTTTTGATATATTTACAGTAAGAAATTCACAAAATATCTTCATGGAATATGATCTTTGCTTAATATCCTAATGATTTTTGGCATAAAAGAAAAATCAATAATTTTGACCCATACAATATTTTTTTTGGCTATTGCTAAAAATATACCCCAGCGACTTAAGACTGGTTTTGTGCTCCAGGTTCACATATAATGAGTATACAGGTGCATCTCAATAAATTAGAATGTCATGGAAAAGTTACTTTATTTCAGTAATTCAACTCAAATTGTGAAACTCGTGTATTAAATAGATTCAATGCACACAGACTGAAGTAGTTTAAGTCTTTGGTTCTTTTAATTGTGATGATTTTCGCTCACATTTAACACATTCTCCACCCTTTGAGTAATGCACCAGACAGACTCACGTGAAATGAAGTCCTGCTGTCTGTGTCTCTC
>NW_015506843.1:86327-88827 GCF_001515645.1 Sinocyclocheilus grahami | reverse complement strand
ATTTATTTTAAATTCAATTAAATGAAATTGATTCTTGAACTGATGCTTTTCTCCAATAAACGTAAATTGAGTGAATCAGCATCATGGATTTCCATAAAGCCAACGCGTGTTCATTAATTTAGAACACGGAACATAAATCATAATTATGTTACTTAGTATAAATACATTTATGATATTGCAATCGCTTTTAAATCATCTAATTGTTGATGCCAATACTTGGGAGTGTCAAACTTGGTTCATACTTGAGTTGAATCTAACTGTCTGCAGACAGGAATGAGAATGCAATGTTTCATATGTCAGATATTGACCCTCTGTCGTCTCTTCTGTGTTTTAGGTGATATATTCCTGCTCGTCTTCAGTCTCGACGACCGCAGCTCGTTCGAGGAAGTGCGCGCTCTGCACGCCGAGATAGTGGCGGCCAAAACGGCGCTGCACCGATTCAAACAGAAGGCGTGCGTGCCGACGGTGGTCTGCGCGAACAAGGTGGACTTGCCCTCGGAGCAGCGCGCGGTGTCGCGGACCGAGGTGCACCGCGCGCTCGGTAACGGCTGCGCTCTGTTCGAGACCTCCGCCAAAGACAGCGTCAATCTGGAGCAGGTGTTCGAGGCGCTGGCGCGGCGCGGCGGCCTCCCCCTCGAGACCGGACCCTCGCAGCACCGCAAAGTGTCCATCCGCTCGTACCAGGCGCTGCGGGCGGCGCGGCAGGCGGAGAGAGGGAGCACGGCGGCGGCGTGCGACGCTCCGTGCGGGGCGCTCTTCCCGCTGGCCCGCAGACCGAGCTTCGGCACCGACCTGCGGCTGGTCCTCGGGCCCAAAGCCGGCAGAAAACAGAGCAAAGCGCTGGACAAGTGTCAGATTCAGTGAAACAACTCCGACTGAGAGAAAGAGAACCGCTTTCAACAAAGAACACTGACGATATTGCAGATACTTTGATATGTGTTTCTTTTGGAGATAGATCAGAATCGTTTTTATACATAAATGTGACCCTGCAGCAGTCTTAAGTCACTGGGGTATATTTGAAGTGAAGTGAAGTGAAGTGACATGTGGCCAAGTATGGTGACCCATACTCAGAATTAGTGCTCTGCATTTACCCATCCAAAGTGCACACACACAGCAGTGAACACACACAAACCGTGAACACACACCCGGAGCAGTGTGTGTTCAGTGTGTAATATTTGTAGCAATAGCCAACAATACATTGTATGGGTCAAAATTATAGATTTTTCTTTTATGCCAAAAATCACGAGGATAAAGTAAATGTTCCATGAGGATATTTTATAAATTTCCTACTGTAAATATATCAAAACTTATTTTTTGATTAGTAATATGCATAGCTAAGGACTTCATTCGGACAACTTTAAAGATGATTTTCTCAATATTTAAATTTTTTTGCACCCTCAGATTCCAGATTTTCAAATAGTTGCATCTCGGCCAAATATTGTCCTATCCTAACAAACCATACATCAATGGAAATATTATTTATTCAGCTTTCAGATGAATGATGTATAAATCTCAATAAAAAAAAAAATTGACCCTTATGACTGGTTTGGTGCTCCAGGGTCACATATATAGAATTGACCATTGCATTTTAACCCTGGCCTATAAAATGCATTATGTTGCATATGCTGACATTGGAAAGCCATTAAAATAATTTTTACTGATGTACATAATCATTTTAATTCTACTCGATGCATTTTAATGTGGGAGGAACAATGACACATTTATGTAAACTTTAGGTTCAACACGACAGATCCCCATTGCAAACCCCCTGTTGAAGATCTCTGTCATATTTAATGACTTGAATGACAATACTGTGATTATGTCTGACACATGATGAACCGAATTGACTTGAGGCCGCTTTTATCGCTTTTATCAGAGCCTTGTTTATGTCTTTCTGATGAAGATCCACTGAGAATGATTGAAAAGCCTGTTGAGCGACTGGTTTGTTTGAATGCATGAGATCCTGTATAATAGACATTTGAAATAAAACATTTTCATACAAATCCTGACGTCTTGAGTCAGTCTGATGATTTGGTGAAAAGCTGTACTAACAGATGCCACCTCAGTCTTGTAATGAAGTAGAGAGAAGTGTGTCACGATTCCTTCATTCAAAATAAATAAACAGTTGAGAGCCTGTGGGCGTTTAGATGAAATGATAGAGCCTTGACTCTCTCTGATTGCATAAGAGACTTTACATGATGCTGCTGTACAGGATGTGCTGTGAGAAAGAGAGGAAACTATCTATCTATCTATCTATCTATCTATCTATCTATCTATCTATCTATCTATCTATCTATCTGTCTGTCTGTCTGTCTGTCTGTCTGTCTGTCTGTCTGTCTGTCTGTCTGTCTGTCATCTATCTATCTGTCTGTCTGTCTGTCTGTCTGTCTGTCTGTCTGTCTGTCTGTCTGTCTGTCTGTCATCTATCTATCTGTCTGTCTGTCTGTCTGTCTGTCTGTCTGTCTGTCTGTCTGTCTGTCTGTCTGTCATCTATCTATCT
>NW_015506843.1:58642-80802 GCF_001515645.1 Sinocyclocheilus grahami | reverse complement strand
TGTGTAACAAGGACACCTTAAAATAAATTGTTACCCAGTTTTAATGTTTAAGTATAGTTTATTAATGTAATTGCAAAGCTGAATTTCCAGCAGCCATTACTTTTTACATACTTTTTTTTTTCTGTGATGAGTCGAAAGTTCAAAAGAACAGAGTTATAATAACAGAATGAAATATAAGTTTAACATTATAAATGTCATTACTGTGACTCCATTGCATCCTTGCTGAATACATGTGTGAATTCCAATAAATACAAATTATGATTATAAATGCAAGACCCCAAACATGTGAAAGACTGTATTTAATTAAATTTAACAATAATTTTAGTAAATTATAAATCGTTAAATATTCAGTCCAGAATACCATACAAGTTTGTAATTTTGGTCTGTGATTCTTAGACCTATTGATCAAAGATATTATCTCTATACAAATTCACAGGTCAGAGAATTTGCTCTGCATTTGCATTGGTATTAACTGCAGTGAATGGAACTTAAAGTCTGGTATCTTATACGCTATCTGTCAGCGTGCCACACCTGTGCTATTTTAGGACCAAATCCAAGTCTAACCTTAACTCAAATGAGCAGAACAACCACAATCACACCCCAATGCTTGGCATACCACATAGTATCATCACAATGACTGTATGTGAAGTGAAGTGAAGTGACATGTGGCCAAGTATGGTGACCCATACTCAGAATTAGTGCTCTGCATTTACCCATCCAAAGTGCACACACACAGCAGTGAACACACACAAACCGTGAACACACACCCGGAGCAGTGTGTGTTCAGTGTGTAATATTTGTAGCAATAGCCAACAATACATTGTATGGGTCAAAATTATAGATTTTTCTTTTATGCCAAAAATCACGAGGATAAAGTAAATGTTCCATGAGGATATTTTATAAATTTCCTACTGTAAATATATCAAAACTTATTTTTTGATTAGTAATATGCATAGCTAAGGACTTCATTCGGACAACTTTAAAGATGATTTTCTCAATATTTAAATTTTTTTGCACCCTCAGATTCCAGATTTTCAAATAGTTGCATCTCGGCCAAATATTGTCCTATCCTAACAAACCATACATCAATGGAAATATTATTTATTCAGCTTTCAGATGAATGATGTATAAATCTCAATAAAAAAAAAAATTGACCCTTATGACTGGTTTGGTGCTCCAGGGTCACATATATAGAATTGACCATTGCATTTTAACCCTGGCCTATAAAATGCATTATGTTGCATATGCTGACATTGGAAAGCCATTAAAATAATTTTTACTGATGTACATAATCATTTTAATTCTACTCGATGCATTTTAATGTGGGAGGAACAATGACACATTTATGTAAACTTTAGGTTCAACACGACAGATCCCCATTGCAAACCCCCTGTTGAAGATCTCTGTCATATTTAATGACTTGAATGACAATACTGTGATTATGTCTGACACATGATGAACCGAATTGACTTGAGGCCGCTTTTATCGCTTTTATCAGAGCCTTGTTTATGTCTTTCTGATGAAGATCCACTGAGAATGATTGAAAAGCCTGTTGAGCGACTGGTTTGTTTGAATGCATGAGATCCTGTATAATAGACATTTGAAATAAAACATTTTCATACAAATCCTGACGTCTTGAGTCAGTCTGATGATTTGGTGAAAAGCTGTACTAACAGATGCCACCTCAGTCTTGTAATGAAGTAGAGAGAAGTGTGTCACGATTCCTTCATTCAAAATAAATAAACAGTTGAGAGCCTGTGGGCGTTTAGATGAAATGATAGAGCCTTGACTCTCTCTGATTGCATAAGAGACTTTACATGATGCTGCTGTACAGGATGTGCTGTGAGAAAGAGAGGAAACTATCTATCTATCTATCTATCTATCTATCTATCTATCTATCTATCTGTCTGTCTGTCTGTCTGTCTGTCTGTCTGTCTGTCTGTCATCTATCTATCTGTCTGTCTGTCTGTCTGTCTGTCTGTCTGTCTGTCTGTCTGTCTGTCTGTCTATCTATCTATCTATCTATCTATCTATCTATCTATCTATCTGTCTGTCTGTCTGTCTGTCTGTCTGTCTGTCTGTCTGTCTGTCTATCTATCTATCTATCTATCTATCTATCTATCTATCTATCTATCTATCTATCTATCTATCTATCTGTCTGTCTGTCTGTCTGTCTGTCTGTCTGTCTGTCTGTCTGTCTATAACCCCAGTTAATAAAAACAGAATGCAATGATTTGCAAATCTCATAAAGCAATATTTTATTCACAACAGACCATAGAGAACATATAGTATATTAAACATATTGCAAATATTTAAACTAAGGAAATGTACCATTTTAAGGAAAATAAATAATGTAATTTGGATTTTTAATAGGCACAACACATCTCAAAAAAGTTTTGTTAAGTGTAAAGTACAGTATGTGTTACTAAAAATAAACAACTGGAGGAACATTTTGCAAATACTCAGGTTAATTGGCAACAGATCAGTAACATGATTGGGTATAAAATGAGTTTGGTAGAGCGGCAGAGATTCTCAGAGGTAAAGATGGACAGAGGTTCACCTAGCTGCAAAAAACGATTTCTTGAATAATGTTCCCAGAGCTAATTGCAGTCCATTACTGATAATGTTAATTTTAATTGAACTTGTTAACTAACCATATTGATATAAAAAAGAGAAAGAAAATGGATATTTTTTATATCAACATCATAAAATGCATTAAACATTACATTAGTGAGTTGATTGCGAGAGAATATTGAGTTGAATAGCTATTAATTAATGCAATAATAAAAATGTAAAATAAAAATAATTTGAACACTAAAAATATTATTTATTTATGTATTTATTTACCTGCATGTCACTATAAGCATTAGCAGACAACTGTGAACATGCAAATGTGTTGTTAAATTATTTTGAATATTAACTTCCTCACAGATATTTCAAGTAAGTATTTTATTTTAAGGGGTTTGGCTGACAAAAACGTTTGGGAGTCCCTGCATTATATGAACAAACATTAATAAACATGTAAACAACAATGACATTACACACCCAAAACATATTTTTGTCCAGACTTCCATACTCAACAATTACTGAAGGTCACTGGATATGATGATGCCATAGTGATTCACAGCTATACATCAGTGTTTAGTAACCTGCATAATGATGTTTCTGTATGTTAGTGGAGATCAGGCCTGTCATCATGGATGTTTCTGTCACGCTCATCTGTGATCTGTTCTCGGTTCTGTGGAGGGTTAATGTGCGTGAGAGCGGGTCGGATAGTTTGTGCTCTGGCTGACATTTATGCAGATGAATAGATTTAAAGGCATGTGGAGGCTGTTATTCGTCCTCTGGAGAGCAGATTCATAATTACATCTATTCAGATCTGTGGACACAGTTTTATCTCCACAGGCAGAAATGACGCTTCAGATACATGAGAGCGCTGAGATGAAACACTGACCCATTGACAGGAGGACGAACAGTGCTTCACATTATAAAGATCATCCTAATGTTTTCATCGACCCTAAACATGTATGGCATACAACTAAAATACTTGCTCATATATATATATTAGTGCTGTCAATTGATAAAAAAACAAAAAAAAACAAATTAATCACACATTTTTCTGAAATTGATCGCGATTAATCCCACCTCACATTACAGTTTTTAAATATTCTTTTATATTGCAATAATTTCACATTCAATCTTCAAATTAGTGTACAAACAACATACAGTATATTTTTAAATATTTGTTTAATGGCATCTTTTTTTATGACTGAAGGCCAGTATCAATGATACCAATACTGATTTCTCTATAACCCCCCCCCCCCGCCCCTCCCCCACCTTAAAACAATTTTCACATAAACCCATTATAATAAATGTCATATTCACCTGTGCACTTCAGCAGAAATATACAGAAATTGAAGATGTCAAACACTAAATTCTAAATTAAATATAGATGAATCCTTAAAGCTACAAAAGTTATTTTTCCTCTTTTTTTCTTCTTTGTCCTTTGATTAATAGACATCACAGCAGCTGGTTATTAGGTTGTTTTGGCTGCTATTTCTTTAAGAGCTGCCGCTGCTGAATGTGACGCGGATCTGACACGCATCATATTTTCTCTCAATGGTTTTTAGCTTTTCTGACCCACTTCAGGTCTTAAAGTCTCTATTAATGAGCTGACGAGTTGAATCGGGTGTGTTAGATGAGTGAGACAGTGCTGGGCTGCTCCAGGACAGTTTTGAAAACCATTTCAGAGACATGTTCTTAAACGTGCCTCATATAAAATATATTACATGCATGCACAGTTTTAAGGCACAGTTTTTTGGTAACTTCATGACTTAAATATGACCACGACATTGCATGCACGTAGTTATTTCACGCTTTGATATGAAAGGATACAGGATACAGCGCGCGCCAGCGCCTTTGTGTGTGCAATTGAGGAGCACGCGCTGCGAGCACAGTAGGCCTACCGTTTCTATGGAGATAGAATTGTTGCTTAATTCCAAATAAATAGATAACGATCCATAAATAAATGCAAAGAGATTAACAAAGATTAAACATATTGACAAATAAATAGAATTAAATTCACAAATAAATAAAATGAGATTTGCAAATAAATTCACAAATATATATTTATGTCACAACCACAACTTTGCCTGGCATTTATTTGTGAATCGCGTCCTGTGCATTTGTAGATAGCTGCACGCATTTGTGAATCGCGTCCTGTGCATTTGTGAATTGTGAAACATTTCTTCCATCAAGATGTGCTGACAATCCACAAATACGTGGACTCCACCCACCGTCTACTCAAGCCAATCAGATAACAGCCACATTTTGCTGACCAATCGTAGCACGATCTCGCTATAGCCAATCACGTTTTGCTTTACAATCAGGGCGGTCTCGTCCTGAGATAACTTCATTCATCTGCATTGGTTCAAATAGGTCATATAATTGCCATAAAATGGATACAGTAAATGATGTTTAAAATTGGATTTCATTAGACCATTAGACTGTGTATCATGCCAACCAAGCCACAGTATTTTATGTTACGAGCCTTTGAAAATGTCAGAGAAACAGTGCGTGATGAAGTGTAGACTAGTGCGCGTGCGCATTTACAGTGCTTTCTTTATAAAAATACATTTCGAATGATCACAAAATTCAAGATATGGGAACAGAAAATCTATAAATTTATATCATTTAATATATTTTATATAAATATAATTTATCGTCAATGTTGCTTCTTTTCTCCAAAAATCAACATGCTTTCAAATGTGATACTAAAATACAGTTTAATAAACAAAACGTTAATTAAGAGACTTAAGTATTAAGTCACCATATTGCCTGTTTTTGCTCTATTTCGACAACAAAAATAACTCCAAACAAAGCCACAGCACTGTTTTGCGTCTCTGAGCAACATGACGGTGTTTTGTTCCTGAATGAATCAACCGTTTAAATGATTCGGTTCAATCACAATAACTCACTTATTAACAGCGACTTGCTGCCACCTACTGGTGGTTTAAATTATCTTTTCATTTTTAAATAATTTCAAATGTCAGTATTCTACGTTTTTTGTTTAAAATATCAAAACATGATCGATGCATTTGTAACTGCAGGTTAAAGCATCCCATGTCCCTCTGAGTTGCATTAAACAGTGTGACATCTAAATGCCACTTCAGATGCAGCTTCTGTGTTTCCTCTGCATTGCAAAGATACATTTTGTTTATATTTATACCATTTGTTTGGTAACAACCCAAATGTCTTATTATTCTAATTGACAAATTATACGCAAAAATTTGACTCAAAAAGATGATGCATACTTTAAGAAAAAAAATGTCTTTATAAATGTAAAAATGCTTATCAAAGGTAAAACAAATTGCGTTAAATATTTTTCACCGTTAAATTGAAAAAAATTATCGCCTACGTTAATGCGCTAATTTTGACACCACTAATATATATATATATATTAATACATGTTTTGCTTACTGCATATTATATTTTATTGTAAAAACCGTTTGTTAAGCAGTAAATATTGTGCAATAACGTATTTATGCGGTTAGCAGGTAAGCTGTAAGTTTGTTTTGCTCATCTGTTCGAGACTGAGCTGTGCTTTGATGATTGCAAGAAACATTCAGAGCACATCTGATCTCACAGATGCTCAGTAATTACAGCGGCTTGTTAAAACGTTCAGTCTCTCCTCTCAGGTGTGATGCAACAGGAATCACCATGACCCGAGAAATTAAACCGCAGCACGCTGTTTGGAGCGATGCTGGGTTTGTTTCAGGCTGTGGATCACATTAGGAACTCAAACAAACAGTCTGAGACTAACATCCATCACATTCAACCTCCATCATCCTGTACCTGCACACCTACACACACATCTGTATCTCTGTGAATGTATGTGCAGAGGAGGAGCGCTTTGTGTGCGTGAAGGTCACCGCTGATTGAATAGAGTTCACTTATAATGCAGGAGAAAAGAGCACTACTGTACAATCCAGAGAGAGAGAGACCGAGTTCATCGATCAGAAGTTGCTGATTCAAACCTAAGGAGACTTTATTGGAGTTTTCATTTGGATATTATTTAAGATGTTTCCGACACATATGAGCAATACAATTCATTAGGGCATGTTTGAAATGCAGTATGCACATTTTAATGAAACAACTACAGTAGGCTAGAGCTATTTTTGCCTAAATGTGCAGTAAACAATAGAAATTAATTGTTTTGTCTCATGTGAAAAAAAAAGTACTTTAAAGGTGGGGCAAGCAATTTTTCAAAAACGCTTTAGAAAACTGATTCGGGCCGACTAGCAAAACAAACTTGTAGCCAATCAGCAGTAAGGGGCGTGTCTACTCATGATGTGGGGGAGAGAGTGTTCAGTATGGGACACAGGACAGACATTAGTGAGCCGAGCGACAGAAAGATAGAGATGGCGGATAAAAAACAAAAGAGGAAAACGTCTGTAGAACAAAAAAAGGCAAAAAGTAGGACCCGTGTAAATATCAGATCAGCTTTCCAGCGCTGCAGAGAACTCAAGGAGCGGAAGGCCTGAGATCGGATGCCGAGGTTGCTTTGTTTCTTCTCGATAGGTGAGAAACACTGTGTCTGCGCCGCAACAGCTAAAGTCTGTCTAGTACACTGGACGCGACAAAGCGACCGTTGAAAATCATTTAAAATTTGTGTCAATACATCATGAATAGAACGCAGCAGCAGTTTTGCTTTGTTTCACAGAACTAATCGTTGCCTGGGTTGCGTACGTATGTGTGGGGTGGAGCTATCAAAATAGGGGCGAGACCCTTTTGGGGTAGGGGCGTGTTTGTGTTGGTGATTTCAAATGTCAACATTGGCTACCAGAAATCGCTTACCCCACCTTTAAGAAGCCAGAATTAAAATTCCCAATGTTTTCTAACATATTTAGGAAAATATAAGCATATTTATATTATAATATATAGAGATAATATATTTAAAGTAGATGGACAATATATAAATATATACTGAGAATAATAGAATAAAATAAATAATATTTGTATATTGTATATTATTTTATTATAAAAAAAGTAAAAAGTAAATATTGTGCAACAACAAACTATTTCTGAGATATTTCCAAGAATGACTGCACTCATTGAATTACAGTAATATTTGCGTTCATATGGAGATATCTGATATTTGGGATCGTATCTAAGACATATCTTTTGAAACCCTAAATGAAATGCATGTGAGATTTGTGAGAAAAAAAACCCCACAAGATATTTGTACATGTCTCTGTGTGTTGCACAGATGCTAAGGACAGTATAGCGGCTCTAGTTACCGCTCGTTTCTGTGGCGATGCGAGGTTGGCATGGCAACAGAACCTCTGCAATGTGCCGCGTGGCACGCATGTTCTTGCACAGCGTCCTTCATGTGCTGCTCAGGTGCCTGCTTCCCTTTCTTCTTGTGTTTAAGAGTTCAAAAACCTGTTTAAAGAAGAACTGCTTCAGATTATGGAGACCAAAACAAACACTTCTTGTGGAGAATGAGAGACAAGCAGAAGCATTTATTATTAATACCTTTCTAGTGAGTAGACTAAAGCTTTTACAATGTGTGAAGAAACACAGTTCACGCTGCATTTGAACTGAGGCAGCTACCTGGCTAACAGGGAACGTTTGTTAAAAGTTATATGAACATTGGGACAAAACATTCTGAAAGTAATGTAAAGTATAGAACATTACCATAACTTTATTAATAATTGGTATAGGTTGTCATAACATTGTGAGAAAACGTTAAGAGATCAGCATTCTTGGAGCGTCTCTATGATGATATTTGTACTTGATGAACGTTTTAAGAAACAATTTTGTAACCTTTAAATAACATTATAATCACTAAAGGAAAACAACATCAGGGCCTTTCGCACCGCTTTAGTTCCAGAACTAAATGTACAGTACTAAAGTACTGGGACGATTTTGCGCGAACTATTTCTCAGTACCATTTAAAGGGTTGCATTCGCAGTTTACAGTGTGTACTAGGAAGTGACGTAAGCCGGTCGACAGCGAAGTCATTTGTGCGCGGCGTTCAACAACAGAAACAAAGAAGAACAACGTTAACAACAGGAGGATGGAGGACGCTGTGATCGGAGCTGTGCTTTGTTGTGTCTCGCGGGTTTCACAATAATGGACATGGAAAGTCGACGTATACGTAAAGCGACTGAAAGAACGGAAAGGAGGACTAAGAATCTCCAACGACAACTGGCAGTGCTACATTTGCTGCAAGTGCCTGCACTTCAGCGTCCGCCCATCTATCGCTGTTCTACATACTTGCAAAATAAGTTGACACAATGTTTACAGTATGTTTACACGGCGTTTTAAATCATGGCGGGTGAGGGTGTTTTCGTACGCGTTTGGCCAATCAATGTCTACTTGCATCACGATTAGTACCAGTCGTGCTGGTTAGACCCTGCTCCGGAGTAGGAGCTAATTTGGTTCTCGAAAAAGGCAGTCCGGTACTAAAATCACACCCAGTTCCGGCGGTGCGAACACGCCAAAAAGTGGGTAGTTCCACAATTAGTTCTGGTACTATGAAAAGGTTCCCGCGGTGCGAAAGGCCCTATTGTAACTTTATTGGAATTTTAAAAGTTAATGTTCAAATATCATTATATTTTGAGTAAAAATAACATCAGAAGAATGTTGTAATAAACATTTCAAAATTTTGTTGATTTTTTCCCAGCTAACAATTTTAAGTTCTAAGAACGTTTTAAGAAAATTGTTTTGGTTATGGGAACATTCTATATGTCCCGTTTTCTTAATGTTAGTGAAACTTTTTTTTTTTAAAGGTTAGTATTGATGTTCCTGAAACTTTCTTTCAACTTAATTTTCATAATTTACTCAGCATTCTTGGAACTTTGATTTGTAACATTCCAAGAACATAAAATTGTCCAGTTTCCTTAATGTTAATAGAACAATATTTAAAGGTTAGTATGATGTTCTTAAATGTTCTTTCAACTGAAGTTTTATTAACATCTCAGCATCTAAACATCAAAATCCTCAGTTTTAAATGAACACTACTCTATGTCTGTATGTCTAGATGAAGAGACCATCTGAAACACAACAACTGCAACTGACATACCTTCACAGACTTAGATGAAAACAACTGAGAATTAAACAACTCCACAAACAGCATCTTCACTCATTTCTAACCACTTTATTTCACTCATGCAAAAGTTCTTATTGACAATTAACAGAGGTTTAGGCTGTAACTAATGTTTTTTTTCAAACACAGAGTTACAACAACCAAAGAAAAAGTAATGTTATAAAGTCAAGAGCTCAACTAAAGCAAACACTGATTACCTTAACGGTGACTTCGAAATTAACCAAATTAAATATCTAAACCTCTGTTCTCAATAAAAATGGTAATGTAATATGTTTTATTTCAGCTGATTTAATCTAGGGCTGAGACTGAAAGTCAGTTGTACTGTGTTTCTGTTCATCTTTTAGTTTTTTCTGTTTCACTTAAATGATTCTGAATAAACAGCTTTTTAGAGGAAACGACTTATCATTTACACTGATGAAAAGTGTAAAAAAAAATGATGCAAAGTTTATTAACCACTAATGAAAAAAAAACTTCTCAAAGGTTTGATCCTATAACAAATGATTATGACTTTATTGTAGCTGTTATTCTTGCAGAAACTGTGCACAGCCTATTTTGTTGACTTGTGCAGATACTACGTAAAATGCCTGGATTAGATCAAGCAGAAGTCCTGGTGATGTTACGCAGAAGCACAGCAGCCTGTGGAGAGATGAGAGACGGACAGGTGTTTGCTGGAGAAGACGGAGGACAGGAGGAGAGGGACTGGCACGCAAGGCCAGACAGAGATCTAATCACACACGAATTGTGGAAGAAAGCAAAGAAGTGATGACAGGATACAGATCATGTAAATAAAAAAGGTAGAGAGAGACGTATGAGAGCTGACTGCTGTGATTATTGTTTTCAAGGTTTCTCACGAAACCTGTTGAGAACATGTCTGGGTCTTTCTTCTTTATTTGGCATATTTTTGAATGCATTTAATTGATCTCATAAATAGAATGTAATTTAGATGGGATGCCTGCCGTTCTGTTTTGCTGAGACAGATAATGATCTTTTCCACCATTATTTATGCAGCCATTCTCTTTTACTCACCGATCACACAAGGGTTTTGCCGTGTTTAATGACATGGGTGACATTCAGTCACGATTTGTGACATTAGCCGCACTATCATGCTAATGGACAGCTTCCTCTAAAAACATCCCAGATTTAAAACCTGCACCCTGCATCGCTCCGCAAATGACTTTGTTTGTGTAGAACAGGCCTGAAATACAGACTCTGCCCTCTGTATGATTATTCATGGGTTTAATGGGAGATATTATGCTATAATCATCTGATGAATACACCATTGTGCTCGACAGCTCTCAGCGAGGACACGCGTTTCAATGTATCGTGCAGCGCTGGAGAGCCGCGGCCTTCAGAATGAAAGAAATGATTCAACACGTCTCAGACATTCAGTGACTTTCAATGCAGTTCATTCAGCTGATGGGTCATAAGAAACAGAAAGTGGAAAAAAAAATATTAAGACAAGGCCTGCCTTGCAAACTCACATCCTGCCTGATATCAAAAACTCAGTGTTTCTTCAAAACAAATCCTCGTGGGAGCTTTTGATCGGTCAAAGCTGCTGCTGGGAGATAAAGTCAAACTAGATAAAGCTAAGCAGAACTTCTGTTTACATTCATTGTACATTACAAGCATGTTGAATACTCTATTTTTACCCTAAAGATGACAGATAGCATGCCGGGACTCGAGTCACTTTGGCGTTGTTTTCATTTTTGGAGATTGTTTTTCATCTTTAACATTTCCATCCTGTTTTGATGCTGGTCGTTAAAAATATCAACAAAGATCAGAAAGATATCAGTAAAACACAGTGTCGGACCGAGTCCCCAAACACACTTGTAGCCAATCAGCAGTAAGGAGGCGTGTCTTGCAATGCTAGATAGAAGAGTGCGCTCAATTTGAGTGCACAGGACGGATATAATCAGATCGACTATAGATATAGAGAATTTGAAGATTAAAAAAAGAGGAAAATATTAGAGAAACAAAACATAAAAAAGAAGGGTTACGATCAGGCAAGAGGTAGGATCCGCGTAAATATCGGAGCAGCTTTCCAGCGGTGGAGAGAACTCATGGCTCGATTCGGACGCCGAGGTTGCATTGTTTCTTCTTGATAGGTGAGTAACGTTGATTTTGCTTCGCTTCAAACAACTTGTTTCCGCGATCGTCATTATGCCAGGGTTATGTACGTACGTGTGGGGCGGAGATTTCAAAATAAGGGTGAGGCCCTGTCAGGGTATGGGCGTGTTTGTTTTGGTGCTTTCAAATATCAACATCGTTTGGCAAAAATCGCTTAGTGCACCTTTAATATATAATCTTATCCAAAATCGTAAAAAACATGACAGAGAGTTAATAAAACGCTACACATTAGATCGTGCAGGATTATGTTTGTGACTGATCTTATTAGAGGCACGCTAACATCTCCGACACTGCAGAGAAATGCCATAGTGCCAGAAATGGAAGTAATCACTATATATTGTGTCGCCGTTCATTTCCAATAAAATACGTTAAGTATGACAGCATGGTAAAAAAAATAAAAAAATAAAGAATATACATATACATATATAATGTGTGTGTGTGTGTGTGTGTGTGTTTGTGTGTGAGAGAGAGAGACAGAGAGAGAGAGAGAGTGCGTGAGAATGGTATAACAGGAAAAATTACGCCTGTAATTTCAAAGTGAAGGCTTATAATAGACCCTACTCTTAAAAGCGCTCTTTTATATCCTTCTTGGACAACCAACCAATCACAGTCTTCAAAAAACTGTCATAGCTAGCAACGGGGTCAGCCCCGCCTCCTCACTAAAATGAAAGTTTTTGTCTTTTCCTCGCTCAGAGTTGATCTCAGATTGGTCCTGAATCACGTTTCAGCTAAGACTCCTAGTTAGAAATGTTTAAGCTAAATTAGGAGCTCTCTGAGAGGATTCTTTTGAATCTTTATGAATACGGGCCCCTGGTGCTTAAAGAAACAATATCCATTCATTTACCACTTTGAGTGCATTTTACTGAATATGATGCAGTTCACTGCATGGAAATCTCTAGTTCATTCTTATGGGATGTTCTGTACCGTTAGCAACAGTAACTGAGGGGTGGAGCTTAGTGAAGGGTCAATTGATCAATAACATGTACATATTTTTTTATATTTGTACATTTGACAATCATGTAGGTTCTCACAAGTGAGAAAAATGTGAACTCAGACATGCAGCTGCAAGTAAAACTTCCTCAACAGGTTGAACCGCACATCGAACACATCGCTTCAGGACATCGACTGTTTTTAGCTCTGACAAAGACATCGCTGTCACGCAGATATTCAGAAAAATCTCCATTGCTGCTGGAATGATGATTTCTGCTGTCGTGCACTCAAGTTTCTTCAGTTTGCCTCTCTAAATCAGCTAATGCAACACTTGAACTCTTGGACATTTTGTTACAACTTAATTTAACTAATAAATAGAGGATTTTTAATTAATTTTGGTACAGTTACCACCTGAAAGGTGTACATTTTCAAAACTCAAGCCGATCACATTTTATCACTTCTAGTCACACTTTCAAAACCAGATCTCTCTTTCAGTACAGTTATATATATATATTCAGTCCACAAAATCATATGTAATGTAATATAATATGTAATGGGAACATTTGGTAAAAATCTATTAATTCTCAATGAGAACTTTTGTATGTCAGAACCAAAGTCACATTGGTTAGTAATAAGTGAAGCTGGTGATGCTGTTTGTGGAGTTATTTAAGGCTGGCTGCACACTAGACGATTTTCAAATCTTAACCAATTCTGTGGAGACCACAGACATGAAGACAGTTTCAACCAATTTTTAGCCTTATAATCCTCTGAACGCACACACTAGACGATTCGACCAGACCACGAGACCACACACTTGATGATTA
Source organism: Sinocyclocheilus grahami (assembly GCF_001515645.1). Taxonomy (NCBI): domain Eukaryota; kingdom Metazoa; phylum Chordata; class Actinopteri; order Cypriniformes; family Cyprinidae; genus Sinocyclocheilus; species Sinocyclocheilus grahami. Next base: position 67,308 of record NW_015506843.1, on the reverse strand, counting down.
CAGGAACGATTTTACAGTGACACGAGATCTCACGGAGACTCACGAGATCAAACGTGACTAGAGAAGAAAAACAAATAGAGGACATTTTTTGTGTAGGTCTAAATGATCTCTGGAAAATGTTTTCAGTGTTTGAATACTTGTAAAATAAAAACTTATCAAATTATTCTTTGTTTTTCTTCAGAAAACAGATACTGCACAGTTATCTGTTCACCATCACTCCTATGGAAATATTTGTTTTGCAACTTGTGCGTGCAATAATACTGTAACATTATAGCATTTATATCCAGAGGCGGACAATCCAGGGGTCAGAAAGTAAAAGTCCTGCCATATGTTTATTCCACCCATGAACTCAGCAGCTGATTTCAGCAGAGGAGGAACCAAGTCATTCCTTTCAAGTCACAAACGAGTCTCGAGTCAAATCCCAAGTCCTCAAAGAGTTAAAGTTAATGAGATAATTAAGTGACTAATTAAATGATGATTGTGCATTAGTGATGAACACCTGCTGTTATTGAGAATTACAGAGGATCAGATGTTGATGTTATTGGTTAAAATGATGTTGATGTCATGTAGGCTAAACATTTTTTTAATTGGACTGAATTTGTATTTAAAGGGTTAGTTCACCGCAAAATGAAAATAATGCTGCGTTTCACTCACCCCTGAAGCATCCTAGGTGTATATGACTTTCTTCTTTCAGATGAATCCACTTACATTGTACATACATCTGTGCTTTGTTGTTTATTATGAGAGAATTTGCAAGAGTCCGGTATTCAGTCAGCGAACGCGCTCTCAACTCTGAACTCTCTGAACTCCTCTGATTGGCCATTGCATTCCTAAGCTCAACAGAATTGTGTGTGATTGGTTAAAATGCGCAACACGGTAAAAACGCCTAAAATGAAATATGGTGCAACATGAGCAAATCTTAATTTAATGCCGCAATCGACACTGTCTATTCATATTCACTTTGTTAGCAACAGACGTAATAGATTTAATTTGTTTGTGCAGGGGCATTTTTGTCTAATTTAGTGGCATTTTTGCCCCAAGTCCCCGTGGCCATACAGCCTTACACACACCCCGCCTATGCGCATAAAGGTGCTCAAGTTTAAAGAAATTCAGCAAGTTTAGTTTTACTTTCCTTTTTGTTTTCATTTTGAAAAGCTTACCTTTGCTGTTTACCTCACGTTATGCTATATATATGGAGACTTTTTATTATTTATTTATTTTTTATAATTTTTTATTTGATTCCTCAGTGTTTGCTAAACGTTCTGTAATTTATTGGTCATTATGTAATACAGCATGTGGTGTATGCCATGCCTCATCTTATTCGTTTTTGTTAATACACGTTTTGTAAGCTTGTTTGACATTGTATCTTACTGTTTTATTGTGGTTGTGCTTTTTAATTAAAAATAACAATGAATCCATCTTTTGTTTTAGTCTTAAAAAGTGAAAGGTGTATAGATGTATGCAAAACAGGCAATTATCTTTTATTGTAAAACGTGACAAGATCGCGAAATCGAAAGTGAAAGCATCCGAAGCCCGGTGTAATGTGGATTTGTACTACCCCGTGAGATTTTGCTATCTCCTATTAAACAGTGGGTAGTACAATTCAACAATGAAAAATGCTACCTGTAAAATTATGGTTTATTAACGTCTACACCTACCCCAACCCTAAACCCACCCTTGTAATGCAAATACAGTAATTATGTTATATTCCCGGTTGTGGCTGGAAGGGATACAGCTATAGGAAACCAACAATAAATATTTTTTTCTACATATAAGATTGTGTTTTATTAAAGTGTACACCTACCCCAACCCTAAACCTACACTTACAGTAATGCAGATACATTAAATATTGTTGTTTAGCATGAGAAAATGGACGCGATTTTGATGTGCGCATGCGCAGTAAACCCTGGTAGGACAATCTGACAGGTAGGATAAAATGTCAGGACACCTGTTTATAACATAGCAAAAGAGGAAAAAGAACAGGTTGAATGTTAGCCACTTTCATTTTCATATAACTATAAACTATGATAAAAGTTCATCAGCATGCACTGATTAATCCCATGTTGTAGGAAAAAAAAAACGTGCTCGTGCGACCAACTGAGAAAGTTAGTCGCAAAAGAGCGACCACTGGAGTCCTGAATTGCCCAGCTCCCCGTGTCAATGATCTAGCACCCCCTCAGCACCTGCGTTCAAAATGTTCAGGCGCCGCCCCTGCCCAACCTGTATCCCGAAGCTCTCAACATCCCAGTCATCATCTTTCTACCGCACACAGGGCCGCAAACGGTGACTGCTAGTCGAACGACTGCATCCACACCATCTCTCCCTATAGCTGTGTGTATTCAAAACAATGAATGTTCCTCGATGCGCAGAATTGAGAAATGGAGGAAATACTGGAGCCTCTCCCGAGTCCATATTGCTGCTGTAGGACCTCTTGAACCTGTTTGCATGTGTATCCCAGCTCCTCTACTAACCTGTGGATTACACTTTCGTAATCATCAAGCACACTCCACTCACACATCTTCCAGACAATCTGTGGTTGTTAACGTGCAGTCACACAGTTAATGGAGGTCTGATGATAAATTATTGCATGGTCAGACGTGCCAATGCATAGGCATAGGGCCTATACATACAGCGCTCTGGGGAAATATATCCACATCCCCCACCCTGCTCCCCCCACTGGTGAGCGCAAAACAGAGAAGTGGAATATCAGAATAATTAGACATTTTTTTAGTTAGTTTAAAAATCAGATTTGGGCACAACAATCCAAACTCTAAAAATTTTAAATTATACTGAGAGACAGTTAATTGTTTGAAAACTGCTCCAAAGCAAGTATAAACGAAAGTTTCAAGCACACTTTTCATTTGAATCATTTTGATGGTGCAAGTTGAACAAAGAACTGCACAGGGTTACACGGATCCACTGCTTAGCACTGCTCTCACTACTTTACAACATCTAATACAGTGTTACAGAAAGATATCTTACACAAGATTTCAAGGGTCAAGAGCTCAACTAAAGCAAACACTGATCTCCATGATGGTGCCATCATTTTAACCAATAAAACATCAACATCTGATCCTCTGTAATTCTCAATAACAGCAGCTGTTCATCACTAATGCACAATCATCATTTAATTACTCACTTAATTATCTCATTAACTTTAACTCTTTGAGGACTTGGGATTTGACTCCAGACTGGTTTGTGATCTGAAAGGAATGACTTGGTTCCTCCTCTGCTGAAATCAGCTGCTGAGTTCATGGGTGGAATAAACATATGGCAGGACTTTTACTTTCTGACCCCTGGATTTTGCACCTCTGTATACAGTGCTATCTTGGCTGCTTTGTGTCACATGACAAGCAGCCTTGGTTTACAAGAAACTACATGGACATTTATGAGAAATGATTAGGAGTGGCTCGTCATCTGTTTTTGCGTCACACCCAAGGTTATTAAAGCTGTCTCCTCATCTGTGCGACGCAGATCGGGTTGAGATTACGAGACATTAACACAGCCAACATCAAGAATTAAGTTTAGACTTTTATTCTTATCTCAGTACGTGACATATTCCCCTCATGTACGGATGGCTGATGCTATGTTGCTGAATATACAGTACTGGTAAACATTTCTGCTGTTTATAAGGATGTAGCCTCTTCTGACCTCTTCTTCAGCATGCCAGTCTCTCTAAAACAGCACACCTTCACTGAATGTTTTATGTGTTGATGTTTCTTGCACTGCGTGGGTCCGTTTTCAATGCGTCTCGATTGTCTTACAATCTGACATCAATCACAGCTGAGACCCTACAGTGTGACATAGGGCGATCTGTCGATTTTATATTGTGATCGATCTCGAAGGCATCTACGATCTACTTTTCAAGCAAACCGTAGCGGTCGTGATCTTTTATGTCCTCGTAATAATGTTAAAACTACAGCAATGATGCCTATTATACAGAGTTGGGACTTTCAAGTCACAAGCAAGTCTCAAGTCAAATCCCAAGTCCTCAAAGAGTTAAAGTTAATGAGATAATTAAGTGAATAATTAAATGATGATTGATCATTAGTGATGAACAGCTGCTGTTAACAATCAACATCACTGAAGAAAAGAGAAACAAAATAACTACATTTGACTTTAGCCACAACCTTGGATGAAATCAACTTGACTCTTTCACAAGTTCAAAGTAATTTGCTTCTGAGTAATTGCTATGTTGTTTCTCAGCAAGTAATTGTGCATTGCCGGATCAAACCTTGAAGTAGCAGATGGACTTAAGATTTTTGTTTGCATGACATATTCATTGTAAATATGAGACCAGCATTTTGAGTCTATGCTATAGTTTCACAAGATTGATTATGCAAACATTTAATATATTTTGATTGTAATCAAGTCATCTCATGAGAACTTTCTCATTGTATAAAAACAGTTACTCACTGCATAATACTAATCGCTTTGCATCACAACTCCTCAAGCAGTGTTACAGAGAAAGATCTAACACAAGTAGTTAAGGGTCAAGAGCTCAACTAAAGCAAACACTTAATTCTCAATAACAGCAGGTGTTCATTACTAATGCACAATCATCATTAAATTACTCACTTAATTATCTCATTAACTCAAGCAAGACTTGAGACTTGCTTGTGACTTGAAAGTCCCACCTCTGGTTAACAAATAAATACATTTACAAATTACATAAAATATTGATGAGCTGTTTGTTATACAGTCCCTACACTGCTCTCTGGAATACTTGATTCTGATTGGTCAGTTCAACATACTTATTCCCAGATAACAACCGCAGACAATAGCAATGCTGAAAAACATCCTGGTTGTTAACAACCACGTTTGATATGCACAGAATCGTTCACTTAAAGGTTTTTATTTATTTATTTATTTGTTGTTGTTGTTTTTGCTCTAGGAAACAAAGTCATAATTTGTTGCTTCAATAAGTGTTTCTGAGAAAGTAAATGCACAGTGTAAATCAAGAGTGGCAAACTCAGTTCCTGGAGGGCCACAGCCCTGCACGGTTGAGATATAACCCTAATTAAACACATCTGATCCAGCTAATCTAATCATTTAGGCTTATTTGAAAACTACATGGTCTGTGTGTTGGAGCAGGGTTGGAACTAAACTCTGCAGGGCTGCGGGCCTCCAGGAACTGAGTTTGACACCCCTGGTGTAAATGATCCCATAGCATCACCTAGTGTCCAACCATCACTTAATGGTGTAATTGGTTTAAATACATTCTGTTCAGGTGCAAAATTTATGATACGTGGCAAGTCTAATACAAAGATAATATTGGCTATAGTTTGATTTCTGTTTTCAGGTAAATAAAGAATTAAGTCATACATTATGAATTCAACTGTGAAATGAAAAGGGTTAGTTTATTTTAATCTTTGTTTCACAGTGGGAAAAGATCTGATGATTGTTCTTCTGGGTAAAACTGGATCAGGAAAGAGTTCAACAGGAAACACCATCCTGGGAAAAGATGTGTTTGACATTAGTCTCTCCTCTGAATCTACAACTCAACAGTGTGAGAAACATGAGGGACATGTGGAAGGCTGGAACATCTCAGTGATTGACACACCTGGGCTGTTTCACACGTCCATGACTGAAAAACATGTGAAGGCTGAGATTGAGAAGAGTTTGCAGATGTCTGCTCCTGGTCCTCATGTGTTTCTGCTGGTCATCAGACTGGACAGATTCACAGAGGAAGAACAAAACACAGTCAAATGGATTCTGAAGAACTTTGGGGAAGATATGAAGAGATTCACCATGGTGCTGTTCACTGGAGCTGATATGTTAACTAAACCAATAGTGACATTTCTGCAGGAAAGTCAAGAGCTGCAGAAGTTAGTGGATGCATGTGGGGGAAAATATCATGTGTTTAACAATGTGAATAAGGATGGAGCTCAAATCACTGAATGGCTAGAGAAAATCAAGACAATAATGGAGAAAAATAGAGGAGACTGCTACACCACTGAGATGTTCAAGAAGACTCAGAGAAACATAGTTATGATAATGTTGAAAATAATAGCTCCTGCTTTTGTAGGTTGTGTTGTATTCTATCTGTCAAGAAGGTTCTGGTGTGACTTCCATCGTAAGATGTGGACATTTTAATTAAACCATACTTATGATGATAAAGATTACTATAATTTTTATTTTACTGTAATTTGATTTCTTTATTTTCATTGCCATTCACACATACAAAAGTAACTGAACCTTGTTTAGCAGTTTATTTTTTATTATTATTATTATTTTTTTTTTTGAAAAGGTAACTGTCTAGAAAATAAACTGTGGGTAACAAGCAAAGAACAATAAAACAATTAAAATGACTGTATTTGTTTGTTGTTTTGTTTAGTAGTTTTAAATCACACAAATTAACTATTTGATAGATCAGTTTTTTGAACCGATATTGCTGTTTGTACAGGTCTATGCTGGTATCAAAATAATAAGGTACTTTTTACATTTTAATAACTTCTAAATTTTTATCCTTTATCATGACAGAGGGAGAAAAATATCAGTTGTTCAAACTGAATTAATAAGCAAGATGTCAAGAAGCAGCGAACAACCTCTAAGTAAGTACTGAATATCTCATGGTATCATTTATCCATCCATCCATCCATCCATCCATTTTTATATTCATCAATCTATCTATTTTTCTTACTTACAGTATCAGATCTGAATATTGTTCTGTTGGGAAAGACTGGAGCAGGAAAGAGTGCATCAGGAAACACCATCTTGGGTGGAGACAGAAACACATTTGAAGTAGATTTTTCTCCCTCGTCTGTGACGAAAATTTGTAGATCAGAACAAACAGTGGTAAATGAACCAACTATAAATGTGATTGACACTGTAGGACTACCTGATACAAAAAAGGTGTTTACAGATGTTCAGCCCAAAATAGAGCAGATATTCGCTTGTACACATGGTGTTGATGTGTTTCTGCTGGTGATTAGCTTGGATGTGAAATTCACAGAGGAGAGCAGAAAAGTTGTGAAATGTATCGAGGATAATTTTGGAGCAAAGGCCTGTAAACACACAATAGTGCTCTTTACTCATGGAGATCAGTTACATGTGCCAATAGAGACTTATCTGCTAAAGTCTTCACTACTGCAGTCAGTAGTTGATCAGTGTTCAGGAGGATGTCATGTTTTTAACAACAACGATGGCGATCAATCTCAAGTCACTGAGCTTCTGAAAAAGATCGAGTCTCTGAGGAAGAAGAATGAATACAGGAGATACACCGAGCAGGACTATAAGAAGACTCAGGATGAACTTCTACGTTCAAAATGTCTTGCTGGAGCAGCAGTAGGAGGAGGAGTAGGAGGTGTATTAGGGGGAGCAGGATGTGTAGTAGCTGCTAAAGCAGGAGCAGTTGCATTAACTGCAGGAAAGATAGCAACAATAGGAGCAGCAGGAACAGTAGGAGGAGCAGCTCTGATAGCAGCAGCAGCTGGTTTTGGAGTGTATTTATTGGCAAGAAAATATGTCTGCAACTCAGAAACAGGGGAGAATAGGAACAAGAAACATAACTGAGTCGAGATTTTCCAATGATCCTGGTTTGTCATTTTACTTACATAAACTTTGGCTTTCAGATGAAAACACAATTTGTCATGCTTTCTTGGATTGTAAATAGGTAGCAGGAGAGTGAAATGTGAAATGTTTTCACATGTTACTTTACTGTTGTTAAGAAACGTCCCTTAAAGTTTATAAATGGAAACATTTGTTTGTTAGTGCATGTTAACTGTTTTTGTACTTCCTTCAAATGTTATTGTAGTTAACCCTCATGTGGTGTTCGGGTCCTTTTTGCTCTGAACATTTTATATTTTTCCCGAAAATACTAGTTAATGTTATCGCATTGGACTGAAATTTTGTGACTTCGTTCACAAAGGGTATAACTACTTCTAAAAAAAAATTTGGATAATTTTCATACTATTCTGGAGGAGATTTTTCACCTTGTTACACCCGTGATGTTACAGAGCAAAAAGGACCTGGCCTCAAAAAAATGCTTATAAATCACTCATTATGCTATATTATCAACAAAGATTGGATTCAATCTTTTTGTCAACTTTTCTTTCATTTAGGACTGGTTTTGTATTTATATTTGCTTCTGTTTAATCGTAGGCCTCATTTATCTGAGAGTAGGCACCTAATTTTTTGAGTGAAAAAAGCATTATTTATGAATAATTTTTCCAATATTAAATGAAAACTGAAGAAAATGTGCACTGTTTATCACACTAGTGTACTTTAATGTTTAATCAGGGAGTTTGTTTTGAAAGGCTTTTATTTTGTACAAAATGGCACAAAGTCACACTTGTGGTGTTCCCGGTCAAAAATGACCCGGCCTCATAAAATTGCTTATAAATCACTCATTATGCTATATTATCACCAAAGATTGGATTCAATCTTTTTGTCAACTTCTTTTCTTTCATTTAGGACTGGTTTTGTATTTATATTTGCATCTGATTAATCGTCGGCCTCATTTATCTGAAAGTAGGCACCTCATTTTTTGAGTGAAAAAAAGCATTATGAATAATTTTCACAATATTAAATAAAAACTGATGAAAATGTACACTGTTTATCACACTAGTGTACTTTAATGTTTAATCAGGGAGTTTGTTTTGAAATGCTTTTATTTTGTACAAAATGGCACAAAGTCACACTTGTGGTGTTCCCGGTCAAAAATG